>NC_056701.1:1800139-2050139 GCF_018831695.1 Puntigrus tetrazona
TGAAAAAACTAGTTTTTGATTAGCTAATTGTGAACTACTAGTTTCAAACAGAGTGCTATTATTTACTAAATTGTTAATGTTAATAGTGCATTAGTCGTGTTCTTGTGTTACTAAAAATAATCTGCTGATAAATACTCTTCAAGTGTTTGTCGTGATTACTGCAAACCTCTCTCGCTGTAAAAGAGGTCCATCTACACTGCATTCTTCACAATTTTCTGCAGGGCATGTCTGGGTGCTTCCTCGCTCATCTTGTTCTCAAAATGTCTTGTCTTTACCAGCACAGGCAAAACTAAAAAAAGTGATTGTTGACAGACTACACACACAAAAACGCTATGGACAAAACTGAACATCTAGAGACATCGGAAAGGCGTTATTTAAAAACCAACTGAAGCCACGCGGCACAAAAACCCTCACCTCCAACTCACTGACCTTAAAAACAAGAATTAGAATAAGCTCAGACACTTTCACTTACTTTTCCTGAAATACCGTAGACTTTAGCTGAAGGAAGGCTTTTGACGCAAAAAGTTTGTATTGGAGTCCTCAAGAGAACTTTCAGAGCCTCCTCTTTTGGCATTCAGAACTGAACAGGCTTGATGCAGACGCTCTAAAGCGCTTGTGGCTGGTCAGTTTGTCCTTTGTATTGCTAAACAACAAGATCACCTGCTTTAGTTTGTTTTTGAATTTATTCAAAGAGGTAAATTTGATTTATTTTATTTTGCCAAGTAGAAGAATGTCTTTTATTGTCAATTTGTCTTTTTATTTTTGGTGGGGTGGGTATTATTACTGCCATTAACAATAATAAGAATAATACTACCAAAACTGTCCATATTTTGAAAGGAAAATCAAATGAATCATTGAGCATAGACAGCCTCTCATTTCCATGAAAGATAAATCCTTCTTAGACTGGCTTCTGCCGCTTAGAAGAGTTACTTATCTGGATGTTTTTTTCAGTCTTGGCTGTCACAAAGATATTTTTTGAGAAAGTTGCTGATGAAAGAGAGATTTTGTTCACATAATTATAACTCTGGCTGGTGGCTGGTGTACACTGGATAACCTAAACGAGTAGTTAATAAATCAATACCATCTTCTCATGGTTTATTTACAGTTACTTCGCTTTAAACCATCAACCTCTTAAGACTAAATACTATCAACACGGTGTGTGCATGACCTATTTCCAGTGATCTTCAAAACTTTCCAAGCGAACACTTCCTGCGAGAAAGACTGCCTTCCTGTAAGTGGAACGGCAGAACAGCAAAGACGACATCTACCTAACTAAACATGTAAGTCCCAAGTAGCAGACAAGCTTTATTCAGTCTGGAGAGAGCAACCTGCTTAACTCAGATCCAACCTCAAAAGCATGGGTGAGTGTATTCTTTGCTTTGCTGAACTAGGCGTTTTTATGCTGTAGTGTACTGTGTTTAAGTATATGTCGTTGATGTTTTGTCAAGACAAATATATTTCCTAATCTGACCATTGTTTCAATCTGAAACTCTGCGGCTGTTCGCTTTCGACCTCAAACATTCTTCTCGGGAAAAATGAACTAAATATCGGAAAAGCGGAAACATCCGGGATCGCTGTCACACAAAAAGGAGATAGCAGAACTTGATGTGTCCGTGATCAATATGATCGCTTACACTGCAGGCTGAGCTTTACTTGACTCTTAATAATCTCATCGGCCGGCGCGAATGAAAACGTAAATCCACGCCTTTGTCTTTGTTAGAGCGGCTGGTCCGCCACGGACGCTGATAAGATGGGCCTGGAATGGCTTCGCAGAGAGTGTTTGGCACAGAAGTTCTTCAGTTTGTGATGGTCCTCTTCACCTATGAGAGTTTAAGAGAGCGCAGCGCCATAAATGACTCATCTGAAGAGAAACCCTGACCCATGCAGCTGCTGGAGAGATGGAGGAAGATATCACACCTGCAATGAGAAGATGAACGGACCAATCAGAGATGAGCAAATTGATAAAAAAATTAAGCAACTGTTTAATATAGAAACAATACACTGCCGCTTTTAAAAGACACAGTGAACTCAACAAAAGTCTGAATGTGAAAAGTGGTAAGCAAGGAGACGTTTTTTTTTAATATCCATACAGTTATAGGATTAAAAACATTTGGAAGCATGGATCTGCATGAACTCTACACAGAAATATAATCAAAAAGTATTAAATTAAAAACATAAAAATGTTTTTTGTAGAGAAACAATTCACATATTAAAAGTTAGTGGCAGGTGTATAATAATACAAACATGATATGTTGTTTTTCTTCTTGCTTTAAGAAAACAAACCTATAATCAAGAAAGAAAAACAGGAAGATGCTCCAACATCAAAGATTAGAGTACAACACAGGGTGAGTGCCTAAGGTTTTAGGAATCGGCTTTTACATTAAAATTGCTATACTGTATGTATGCTTTGGAGCACAAGTGTACTGTATATGTGTCATGGTAAAAGTGTTACTGGGCTCAATTTCCTTCAAAGGTCTGAATATAAAAAGATGAACATGGAGAAAATATTGGTAAAGGTTGATAATGTAAATATTTGTAAAATATTGGTAGTTTGAAGGTTCTAATCAAGGTTTTAATTAAGGAGTGGATTGTAGCGTATGAGAGCCATGGCTATGCCACATACCTCACCACATTCAGCCCACTAACCCTTCTCTTACATCCACTCTACTTAAATTTACATTTACATTTAGTCATTTAGCAGACGCTTTTATCCAAAGCTTTAATGTACAAAATGAGGTAGGCAATAGAAGCAATTAACTATCAATAGAAGCAATTAACTATCTTCACTCTGCAACGGTAACTTCTACTTCAATTGAGAGTCCCAACACTCTCCATCGTTGACATTCCTGCCTTTTACCAATTCTTTTACCAATTTTTACAATGTATTCAGTAAGGAACGATCTTCTCAGCAAGGCCATAACCTCATCTGTATCCGAGAGGAAAGACCGCTTTTGCATCACCCCTACCCGGACACTACGAATTTTAGGTCATGACCTATGGCCTCGCCAATAGTCCTCCATATTCCAGAATTTCATTAATAAAATCTTCCATGATTACCTCCACCATTTTTCCATCATCAGCATTCACAACATTCTTATCTATTCACGTAACTTGAATAAACAGCAGTCCCACGTGACGCCAAGTCCTCCAACATCTTCGAAAGCATAACGCCTATCTTAAGGCTGAAAAATGCGAGTTCAACCAGACTACCATGTCCTTCCTCGGTTACATGATATCAGCGGAAGGGGTTTGTATGAACCTACTAAGGTGGATGCTGTAATGAACTGGGTAGAGCCCTAAAACAATGAAAGAACTCCAGCGCCTCGGCTTAAACTATCTTCACTCTGCAACAGTAACCGCCATAGGTTACCTTAATCCCACACATATCTTCCAGGAGACAAGGTATGGTTTCTACCACTCTCTATGGAAATCTGCCTCTGGCTGCCCTGCAAGAAGCTGAGTCTCGCTAAATATTCACCATCCATTCCCAAATCAATTCCATCCTTTACCTCCTGAACCTGCCTCCACAATACCGGATTTCACCTACATTTCACGCTTTCTTTCTTACTTAAACGCCACACTGACCCAGTCTTTAATCCTTCAATGGAACCAGAGCCACCTTCCCTCCAGACCAGTCCTCTGGGATACGATCTACCAGGTCCAGGAAATCCTCGACTATCAGTGGTGGAACGGCCAGCTACAATACCTCATAGACTGAGAGGAGTTTGGTCCCGAGGAATTCCATCGACAGCATCCTGACTGTCCAGCTCCCAGTGGTCGTTGTCGCCCCTTGCCGCAGCTCTCGGTGCCCGTGAGTCACCCGTGGAGAGGGGGACCGTTACACCTCTACACGCTCCCTGAGTCCCAGTCACCAGGAAATGAATCACCGCCCACTCAATCCCCAACAAGCCACATCCGTGAACCATCACCTGAGTACTAATTGTCAACCCCTGCCCCGCAATCACCACACCCTTCAAATACTCACCTCTGCCACCCACTCTTTGGCTGGAACTGTTACATGGACACTACTGCTTTGATCTTCTTCTGTCATCGCTTCCTTGTCTCCTGTGCCTCCAAGGAAGTCTGTCTTTGTGTACCTGAGGATGAACCAATACCTGTTTTTGAGGGCACTTTGCTTGTGTGTACTTACCTGGGCATTATTGGTCCTGTGCTTGAAGAAACAAGTGCTGAACACATTCACCCACCTCACCTGGCGTTTGAGCTTCTATGAACTTAATAAATATCACAAAGTTAATAAGTTCCTTCTCTCTTCTGTGTGTGGACGTGACAACCAGAGGTATTTTCGAAAAGTCAAGGTTAACTTCTACCATCTGCAAACACTAAACTCTCAGTTGATTTTTATATACACAGTACATCCTCTGCGTGCAGGTCAATTTTTTGCTCAAAGTAAAAGTTGCTATGGATATCTACACACCATCTGAAAGTTATCTCCACTTGTGGAACCGAAAGCTGCATCCATATTTCCTTCAAACATACCTGAGTATGTCACATAACCTGTTTTCTATAATATATAGCTCCTATAATACATTAGTGCTGAAACTTAGTGTAAAGAGAAAGAGATGATCTGACTATTTAAACCGATGTAGCAATGACATAACCAAAGTTATATGTAGATAATTATTGTTATTGTTCAGGACTAGCTATGATCACATCATACAAGGTTTAACAAATAATCACTAATAACAAATAGATTAGCAAAATAATAGTAATATGTACAATTCAGTATTTTAGTATATAATATTACATTTAGGCCCTATCTGCAATACAACAAATGAGAAAACAGTGTAAAACTTTAAAAAACCATTACATCTCTGTTAAAACAAATGGTGAGAAATGAGTCAAAGGATCAGTACATATACTTTCTACACATCTGGAACCAATCTTTAAGCAGAAATCAAACAAACAACTTACAAACTTCAAATAGCAAAGTACAGTGTCATGTACTGTACATAAAATGTCATGAAATGAACTTTGAATGATTACAAATGGTGGCTTTATTTCACAGGTAATAAAACATAGATTTGTAAACAAAAGTCGGATCAGATGAATTCTACAACAAGAAACAGGAAAAATGGGTCTTCTTTACAGAGACTTCATCTTGAAGACAAGCACCACAATAAACTGAGAACTACAGATGTTCTTCAGATAACCAAACATTCATTGCAATCTCATGAGTCCTATGTGATGAAAAAGAGCTGGTTCAGACTTTCAAGTGCAAAAATTACTGATGATAAACTACAGGGCAAGATATATTAATGTTAAGGCTAATAAAACAGCATCATGCACAGCAAAGACATAATGAATCTGAAGTTGAGGGTGATGTTTTTGATGATGTTTTAAAACATATATCTTTATCTAACAAAAGGAACAAGTCAATCTGATTTCATTCACCCCATGGATGTTCAGATGGCCGTGTTTCATTGTGCTGATAGTTTCCTGAAGCAGCTGATGGTGACTAAACTGTCTCAGTGTCAGTACGCCCTGCCTCTGCTTTTTCCTGATCCATTCACACAACAGATTGAGTGCTTCTCTCTGGACATTCAGACAAGTCAACAAGAGCTGGAAGATGAGGAAAACTAACAATGAGACCATCAGTCAAATCCAGCCGATATACAAGGCGAAACTCCCATGGTGTTTTTCTTCAGGTTTGGCTCTGTGTCTTCATCCAAGTCTCAGCTGCTGAACAGTCTGATCAATGAGAAACACAACACATTCTTCCACAGGAACTGTTCAGGCAGCAGCAAAACCAGAGTCCTGATAGATGGAGTGGTGGAGATCACCTGGTACTGCCTTCAGGGTCACATGATGATAAATTCAATGACTGTGTAGCGTCTCTGTAATCTACACTTGGTGATGCAGGAGACTGATGAGAAACAGCTGCAGATCCTCACTGAAATGAGCTCAGTTAATGTTGTTCTTCTACCACAACAGGACAGGAACGACAAACATGCAGCAAAGATACAAAACCTGCACAAGGACAGAAAACCACTCATTTTCCTTTTTAACGGAAGATGAATCTGAAGTGAATAAAATAAGAACAGGGAAATTAAAAATTGGTTTAAAAGACAGAAGTCAGGCAGATGTATCTGCAGAACTTGGAAAAGCTATAAAAGATTGTCTCTCAGAATCATCTTCCCATTTTCAGACTTGAAGATATGTCCAAACACTCAGACATCAGAGTAGATGAGAAAGAAAGATGATGACTGCAGGAGAGGAAGAGAAGCACACAACAGATAATCAATTGTTTGGAAAAGAAAAGTCTGATAGAAATCAAAGAATTATTTCTGCCTCATCAGGGGACAACTGTGGCATCAGTGGTGTCAGAAGAACAAAGAATTACATAGACTCGAGGAGCAGATGAGATAGAAAATGGACATTAGTAGAAAACAAACAGACTTGTAAAGAAAATCCGTGAATTGCAGCATGTATCTGACATCAGTGAGTTCATTAAATTATTCATTAATAAAATTCACTCAAATACTGCAAATAAAAATATATATTTCCTGAAATGGTTTGAAATATTCCTGGATGAATATATATTTGATGACCTTTCTGCTATACATAACAAATATGAAAAAGTGGTCAACAATTGAAGACTGAAAGAAAATTATGATAAATCTGAGCAAATGGTAACTGAACAAGCTGAACTTGAGAGAATATCTGAGGAACTTCAAGCTTCATCCTTTGGTTTGGAGCACATCATGAGGGAGATTGGTCAGATCTATGAATCGTGTTCATCTGTGAAGGAGAACAAGAAAGACCTACAGGTTCACTTCTCTTCTCTCCCGGTCTTGCAGCAGAGAGATGATGATCTCTGGATTCCACTGGAGCTGATGGATGGAGATGCTGCCTCATGTTCCTGTGATCTGATCTCTGCTGTTCTAGATCAACCTGTCCAGAAACTGGGAGACCAGAGAGTCTTTGTGCTGTCAGTTTTAGGGATCCAGAGCTCTGGAAAATCCACCATGCTGAATGCCATGTTTGGACTCCAGTTTGCTGTCAGTGCAGGCAGATGCACAAGAGGAGCTTATGCAGCTGGTCAGAGTCTCAGACGAGATGAAAACACAGATGGATGTTGACTATATTCCCAAGGTTGTTGATACCGAGGGTCTCAAATGCTCTAGAACTGGCTGGAAGATCATCTATAGATCATGACAATGAACTGGCCACATTTGTTGTTGGTCTTGCAAATTTGACTCTGATCAACATTTTGGAGAAAACCTGGCTGAGATGCAGGACATTCTTCAGATTGTTGTTCAGGCCTTCATAAGGATGAAGAAGGTCAGATTAAATCCCAGCTGTGTGTTTGTGCATCAGAACGTCTCAGACATTGCAGCTGAAGAAAAATGCAAGAGGGAAGGGGAGAAAAAACTGCAGGAGAAACTGGATGAGATGACAAAACTCGCTGCTGAAGAGGAAGTCTATGATGCAGAATATTTCAATGACATCATTGCATTTTGATGCACAGAATGATGTGAAGTATTTTCTCATCTTTGGGAGGGAACCCACCAATGGTACCACCAAACCCAAAGTACTGTGAGAACATTCTTAAGAACTCCAAAGAAAGCTATTATGTCTCATGCAAGAAGATATGATAAAAAATGATGCTGACAGATTTAAAGACCTGTATTAAAGATCTCTGGGGAGCTTTTTATTAAAGGAACGCTTCATCTTCAGCTTCAGAAATTCTCTGGAGATTTCATACTTACAGAAAACTAGAGACTCGAATACAGCAAGTGGTCCTGGAGTCTTCTGTGAGTGCCATGATGGAAACTGAGAACAAACTATACAACAAAATAGAAAATGAAGCAATTCATGAGATTGAAGAAACTGCTCTTCATAGAGAACTGAAGAAGACGACTGAAGAAGTGGAAAATCAATGACAGAATTCTTTGACAAAAGACAAAGACAATACTATACTGATTCACTGGAAAACATCATTTGAAATCAAAATCAAAGATGTTCTGGGAAAATATTGTAAGAGAAACAAAGAGAAAAATTAAATGAGATTCTTCAACAGCGTGACTTAAAGAAAAGATTGATGCCCAGAGAATAAATCATGAAAAACACTCTCTATGAAAAGAGCAAAAGAACTTGCCTTAAAATTTAAAGACAAAGCAAATGATAAAGAAACTCTAAAAAAAGAGTTTGATTTGTACTGGGAACAGGTGTGTAAAAAGATCATCACAGATACTCTCAAATGAAAACATTGACATACTGATGGATGTAAACGGCTTCTCAATGACACTCTAATGGAGGATACCTCCCATTAGACTACAGAAAAGAAGGCATTGAAGATAGTATGTTCAATGTGTCAAGGTTTTCTAAATATTGTATTATCAAAAGATCTACAAAAAGTAATAAGTAACGCTATGATGGATGCTAGCCAAACAGTAAAATGCAGAGGATGAAGACAAATTAAGATCATTAGTCTCACATTGTTCAGCAAACAGACAGAATGATTCAGTCATTTAACATTTCAAAGATGGGCTACAACATCAGCTGCATTCAACAACTTACAGATTACATAAAAGAAGAGTGTTAAAGAACATCAGCAACGGTAAGTAAAATATGTGTTCAAGAATGAATTCTTATGGATTTGATTCTTTAATTCTAACAGAGTAAACAACATGATCACTGACCAACACAGACTGTTCAGAGAGGCCAATGATCCAGTTTTCTATTTGAAGAGAAAGAGGGAAGAGTACTACAGTATTTTCCAGAAATACTGTCAAGGAGCTGCATCAGCTGCCATTTTTGGAGCAATCATCTGTCAGAAACTGAAAGAGCCCATTGAGCAGAGCGTCTTCATAAGAAGACTGCCAGAGATCTGACAGGTGAAATGAGATCAAACTCAGAATCAATGAATGGAAACAGATCAAATCTGGAGAAACACATCTTAAAGACATTGGCAGAAGAGGAGAATTTTGACAATTACATCAACTATATTCATAATCCCAGAGATCACTTCAAGAGTTTCATCAGAGATGAAGCCAATCATTACATCAATGATAAGTTCAGTGTCAGTGTTTTACCCAAGATGAAGGAGAACATTAAACTCCTGCAGCAGAAGATTTTGAGGCAGCTCATGAAGCTACTGAACATATTAAACTGAAGAGAGGAGATGCTGGTTTGTGGTTGAAGAGTTTCACACAGCAGCTCTCAGACGAGCTGATCTTCTCTGAAAAAGACCCTCAGTGGAGCCAAACATGATGATGTTGATGATTTCAGCCTCCTAGAAGATGTGATAAGACAGGAACTTCCTGCTATGCTGTCTGACACCAGTAACATATTCAACACAAAATACCTTTCCATTAAAGCTGGACCATAAATCTCAGGCCAGATGAGCTTCTGATTGATCACTTCTGTCCAGTGCTGTTGGATTCAGTGTCCGCTCTGTAAAGCCATCTGCACTAAACACCATAGAAAACCATGATGGAGATCACAGTGTTTTTTCATCGTGTTATAGGACTAAATGGAATACATTACTTTAAAACTGAAAACTATGTCTGCCCATATCTGCACATCAGCAGTAGCAAACAGTGCTCTGGCATTTTTATCCCAATGATTCTCAAAAGTCCTCTGGAGAGATTACAGAACAGCAGGAGAAGATTATGCAAAGTGAGCATCACTCCTGATCTGTCTGAACTGCCCTACTGGAAGTGGTTTGTGTGTCACTTTCAGAAAGATCTGGAAAACAAATACTGTAAAACATTTAAGGGACAGGGCAAGATCCTGGATAAATGGAAAAATTACACTAAGCAGGATGCCTTAGAGAGTTTGGATAAATATATATAATTGATCTACTTCTAATCTGCTGCACATTCTAGTATGTATAACATTACTTACTTTATAAGAATATAGGTTTGAAACTAGTTGAACTAATTTGATTTATGAGCAAACAAAGTTAGTTTAGTCATTTTAATGAAGTACCTCTCAGTGCCACATAGCATGTATGTAGCGTATCAAAGCGCATCAGAATTGAAGGAAGGAGATTGTCAGGAAGTAAACAAGATTAACGGTCATAGACAAGGCACACCATCATCATCATCACATGTAAACTCAAGATAGTAATCATGATTCCAAATTCTTGGGACGGAACTTTTCTACATATGCAATAAAATCATCTTAAAAGGACACTGAGCAACTAATCACTGATATTAATAACAGCATAAAATATACTGTATGTAACCCATACATTTGACTATCATGTGCTAATCACTTATTGTGTATGTATTTCTCAATAGCTACTAAATAGCTTATAGTTTTATATCCATGTTTAGTACGTGTGTGTTTAAATGTAATCAAATGTATCATATTCTTGTTATAAAAATCATGTCCAAAATTATACTCTGCAAGAGCGGGAAATTCAGACCACGTGACTAATGAGATTACACTCGCGATTTATTATCCATACCCGGAGCAAGGACAATATTTATTGGCTATAATCTAGTTTCGGGATGTGTCCAAAAGGTTTAAAGAGTTTAAAAACATGATTCTGATTTTGCTCTTAGTCTGGTTATTTAACTATGCTTTTAGCTACGCCTTAGACTGGTATTTAGTCATGCTTTTTGCCATCACTTTTTGAGTGACGCCCAGCTTTCTCCAGCCTGCACGCTCACTGCTGCCTGCCCAGCTTTACAACTCCTTTAACTAACAAAGTAACCAAGAACGTCCCAGATACATGCCTATTTGTATTATATTAGTAATTTCATGATTATTGGCAACTTAACCATGACTTTCTATGCACATAATTCCATTTCCATCCCATTACTAACTCACTATGTTGTAGGTACGTCCTCCTAAAGTAACAAGAAACCAAAGAACGCCCCAGATGCATTCTCTCTATTCAGACTGCACATAAGCCATTTCCATGACTTACCGCAACATAACCAGGACGTAGTATGCTCGTAATTTCATTACCATCATTTACACATTCTTTATATACTCTCCTGATTACCAGAATACCAGGTTGATCAAATTCAAAGTTTCTGAACTCTGGAAAGACACCAAAAGCTTTTTTTAATATCATTGTTTTTAAAATAGTAATGGTTAGTTACCATGACAACTGGCAAACGTCAGCTGCTGAAGAAGAGAGGTCATGTCTGACATTTTTGACTGACTGTTTTTTCAGTTATACCAGAAAATATCATCATCTACAGTCTACTTTAAGTACTTTTTACTCTGTGATTATGGTATTATTATTTAAAAATGTCTGCTAGCAAAGTTTACACTAGCATATCTTCTTCTCTGCCCGCCCTCGAGTAGGACGTGTTTTTCCTCCCCTCTCCCTACCCGTGTCCTTTGCCTGCTTGTGCTTCTTAGTCTCGTCTTGTGTCTACTTTTCTCCACTTGAGAGACTCTCTGCCCTGCTCTCCAGCTAAAACATGGATTTGATCAACTGGTCTCTCAACGCACTGACACCATCTTCTCGAAGAGAAGCGTGGATCTGGGAACCCGATTGTCCTGCCGGGACGATGGCGGCCGGGTATTCGATGGACGCGTGGGAGAAGTGGCGCTCGTGTGCTTGGAGCCTCTTTCCGTGGAGGATATTGAAGATATCTTTCTTTCGCAACTTTGATTACGGGCTATTGTTGATCGGATTGGGCATAGCCCTGGTTTATCGGCAAATTGAGAGAACGAGGGCAGCTGTCCACAGCCCCACAATGCTGCCTGGATTAATTGAAGCGTGGGCAGAGCTGTCGGGACTCAGACTGTGGCTGTGAACCGCACTTTGATAACATCATGGGGAAGCTCGAGGCTGTCGGGACTCAGACTGTGGTTGTGAACCGCACTTTGATAACATCATGGGGCCTGAGGCTGTCGGGACTCAGACTGTGGCTGTGGAACCGCACTTTGATAACATCGTGGGAAGCTTGAGGCTCTGTTTCAAAAATGGACCAGGATGGACAATAGAGTAGTTCGGGTAAATTGTCTATGACTACCGCACTAAGCCTAAACAAATTCCATTCCTATCTGGTTTTGACTCCTGTACCATGCACTGGCCTCGCCAAGGCCACTGCTGGAAAAACAACTCCCGGCAGATCACGGCAGTGAAGACGCCTCACACTCCTCACTCCTCACCTTTCCGCCTGCCTGGCAGACGGGTCCAGATTGTGCGCACGCCATGGCTGCCGGAGAAGGATGGCTGCTCGCCAGTGGAGGATCCCCAACATACCCAGACTTACCTTGTCTTACATGTGTCCAATTGTCTAAACTATGTGCTCTATTGCTGAGGTGTTTTTTCTCGTTACTACACTGTGTTCCCTTAGGAGCACAGTCTGCTGGCTTTTTTCTCGCCTCACCTCTCCAAGTGTAATGCTGTACTTCTTTATTTCTGTCATCCCGCCATGTCTACTCCCATCTTGTATCTGTATGTGGATGGGATGATGGCGAGGCATCTCGCATACGCCAGTACTACGTATGTCTGTGTATGTGACAAATAAGCGATTTGAATTTGAATTTGAATTGAATTTGAATTTATGATAATGGTGCGGAGCATGGGACATCTTTAATACTTTTTCATATTTCACTGTATTTCCTGTGTTTTTATTAATAATATGAGAGTGTTTTAAAAATCATATTTGTGTGTTGTTCAAAAGAAATAAACTGAATTCATTTTGAGTCTGTGTTTATCATTCACGGCTGTTGGAACACCTTTAGTTTGGGCATGGAGGACAAACAACTCAATTAGTACAAAACTTTTCATCCATGACGCTCGCTGTTACAAACTGGCGTATCCAGGAATTTCTACTTTTCTGGTTGTCACAAGTGTTAAGTTGTTGTGGCGACATACCTTTGGTCACCAGATTTTGTTATTGGGTAGCTACGATGAGAAGAAAACCCATCTAGTCTTGTTACTTGATTTTCTTTCGTTTCTTTTCATTGTGTATGAGGTTCATGTAAGTTAAGTTTTGCCCGCTCTGTTTCCAAGTTCAACTCTGACTATGCTCACTTTAAAACTAACCAGCCCGCTATTACGCAATCTTCAGCCAACGTCCAAAACCAAGAGCTTCCCAATCAGCCAATCAGCAACCTTGGGAAACCCCTTTCTGCTATGACGACAACAAAGGCAACACAAGTACAAATCTCTAGATTCATGCTGAACTTGTGAATGTAAAATTAATTTTAACCTCACAGAGGAATTTTTTTAGGAACGCTGAGGAAGTTTTCTTTACAAAGTGATATTGCCAACTGCTGGCCTGGCAGCATGATCAAATGTTTCAGTAATTTTCTTGGGCATGCGTTTTTTGAAATTGTTTTGTTGTATTGTCTTTACATTGCTGATAAAGTTAATGCAATAGCCTTCTTCTGTGTACTGCTTTCTAATTGTATTCTTTGTTATTTTTGGCAAACAGGGTAAAAGCTGCATTTAGATCTGCACCTCCTGCCTGATTCCACCATAACATCTTGCAGAAATTAGTCCAGGGTCTCAGTTATAAAATGTGCGACGCTCACTGATGATTAGGATAATTCATCTGTTACTAACAATAATTAGAGTCGTTTACAAGGCAGAGAGCGCAAACCTTTAATTTGTGCACAAGTTCAAGATAATTTGTGATTCATAGATTTCACATCTGAAAGAATCACATACGCACAATTTTGTTCCTACATTCATCCTAAGAATTGCACATACACATATCAGAGAAATGATCGTGAAGATCAAATGTAGGGATGGTTTCTATGCAACATTTTATAAATGAGGCCCAGGAGTTCCTACTACGGTATATAAAGACATACAGTAAAACAATTTCTTAAAATTTACGGAAAAAACAGCAGCTTTGGTAGCCAGAATTCAACCAGAAAAATGCGGTAATAACATTTTATGTTAAATTTTACAGTTAAATACCTGCCACCAAGCCAGCAGAGGGAGCCCTTTGCCTCCGGATGATCTGTGTCTACTTCTCTGCTGCTACTTCCTGTTAAAGGACTATAAATACTGAAGCAGGCCTCTCACCTGCAGGTTGTATTGTTAGATTGTTGTTTCTAGTTTCCTTTGTGTTTCCCGTGAGTCTTAGATTCGTTGGTTTTGACCCTGCCTGTCCTCTGGTACTCTGATTGTTTTGCTGCCTGACCTGACCTCTCTGGCTGTTTTTTGGATTTTGTTGTTGCCTTGCCTCTTATACTCCTGTTTGCTGTGATTTGACGCCTGCCTGCTTTGACCATGCTTTTGTTCAATAAAAGCCAGCGAATGGATCCGCACGCCTCAGACCCCTCAATCATGACAATAATAATTTCATTAACTGACATAATGTTAATAAAACCAACCTATCAAAGTACAGAAATCTGTTTGATACCTTTGAAATACACCGATAGGCACCAAATGCAGATGGTGCTGAGAAAGTCACGTGATGAACCAAAGCCCAACACAAGAAGCTTTTAAATACCAACACATATGCTCAGTGTCATTCACACAAACACTCAACATCACCATTGTGAGACTGAAATATGGAATGAATGTAACAACATTACATGTAACATACAACCCTAATAAACATAACCGATAAGAAAAACAAAGAAGAAACAGTTATTTCAAAGAAAAGTAACTTCAAATTCTGATTAACCATTTAATACGTTTATACCGTAGCATTTTTAACCATTAAAATCACGACTGTTTTTTACAGTGCAGACTACACCGAGATGTATTTCAGTTCAAAAAACAATCAGAATCAGGATCAGAAAGTGATTAAAGGAATATTTGAAAAAAACAATACTCAATAGACAATAAGACGATAGACAGTATGTGTACGTGCACAAAATGTTAATTTTGACCAATGTGCTTTATACAAGGGCTAGCTGAATTTAGACAAGCACAATACTGAGTTTAGTTAATGTAGAGTATTGACTCTTTGAGCATTTAGGAGCTGTTTTGTAGCTGACCACTCATGCTTTTGGTGATGCGCTGGAGCATTCTTTTCAGCGCTTACTTCCTCCACTGATCCATAGACACCACATAGATACACTCTTTTGTGTGTCAAATGATATTCTCTTGAGGCAGTTTTTTTACAGACCTGGATATTTGTCAACTTACATATTCAGAAACACCTGCTCATTGGTGGAGCAAAGAAGCAATTGTCAAAAGATACCTGTTTTGCAACTCTTCAGAAAATGGACGGGTTTCAATTCCTGAGACTTCACTGCGCCTCTTAATGTTGCCAACTCACATACATTTGGTCACATGCACGTGTCTCTCACGATACATAACCAGAACTCCCAGCTAATAGTAACACAAAAATAATCAACAGAGGACTTTTTGGTCTAAACAACACTTTATAAAATATACAAAATACAAAATCCACTGTTACATTTTTGTGTTTTATTCAATGATTATGCTTGATGTTGTTAAGAATTGGATTTGTTGTTACTGTTGTTGCTGTTTTTGATGTGGTTTTGTCTCTTCTCTTTGTCTCTCCAAGCGCTGCTGGTTACGGTGACGCCCGAGAGGGGTAGCAGTGTTTCTTTAAGCATGTTTGGAAGTTTCCTTCACGAGTTCACCCTTGTTTATCTGTTAACTAAATCAAATGTATTTAAAGAATTTATTCCTTGTATTGCAGATATATAACAATGGAATGCAATATTTCATATTTTTACATCTAAGTGGAAATTCTTTTTAAATTTGTACTACTGTCTTCAAAATAAATGAAAAGAAAACAAAAATAGTTGGTTTTTTCCATTATTGCGCCTAAAAACGCATCAAACCGTGACCCCATTACGAGGTAGGTACCCTAATCATGACATTTGTGCATCGTGCCACTTCTAATATATATATATATATATATATATATATATATATATATATATAAATTCTGTTCAGTTTCTTGCACAGACCGATCATTTTGTGTTTTTTAGTGTATGTGTATGTTTTTGACTGTTTTCAAAGCTATGAGTACCATTAACTGCAATGGTTTGAGTTAATAATCTTTCTTTGAAACAGAGGTACCTAAATCTTGGTTTTTCTTAGGGTACATATATTTTCAATGTGTTGTTATCACATAGTTGAAAGTCTTAAATGAAAGTGTTAAAAAATGAGCCCATGCGGGATCATTTCAAAATCCTGTCATTTTCTAGAGACAAGTGAAGAGATATTCTGATGATTCGTGTGTTAGGTGTTAAAAGAGCACATGTGAACTATGGTAATAATTAATGCAAATACATCACTAAAGAAGAAAAAAAAAAAAAAAAAAGAATTATGTGCCTAATTTCTGAAAAGTAGCCTAAATCATTTAAGGAGACAGATGTGTAATATCTTCCTTCAGCATTACCACCTTAAAGCCTTCCTTAGGGCAAAATATATCAGACCAAAATATTATCAATGTAATAACAATCTCTTCATTATACATCCCTGTCATTGTACTCTTCTACATTATACTGTTCAGTGCTTTGATACAATCTGTGTTGTTAAAAGCACTATATAAATAAAATGATTGATTGATTGATTGATTGATCAATGTGTTTATTCACAGTTAAAAGTAAACTTGCTTTAAGATAGATAGATAGAGTTTTAAAAATGTATGAAATGACACAAAACCATTCACAATATTAACTCCTGAATATTAAACTACTGAATAAAAATAAATAGGTAAATTGTGACTTTTAACTTTCATTCTTTCAGTCTTTTATATTTTTACTTGCAAACATTTACACTTGCAAGTTTACATCACAAAAAGTCAGAAATTCAAGAAAAGTCAGAATTGTGAGATAAAAACTCATAAATGGCAGAAACCATAGATTCCATAGATATCTGCAAAGACATGATGAGCAAAAACAAAACAAAGTTAATGAAGTATTTCTTTACAGAGATGAAAAAAAAAAATCATCAAAGTACACATAGACTGAATTTTAAATGCGCCATTCAGAACATCATCTCATAATCCAATTCACAAAGTGCTGAACGTTACTACAGATCCTTCATCATCAGGATCAAACTGATTACAGTAACGGCCTGCTTTGTAGTATGTGGTACTTCTTTTTCAGCTACATCTAAAGCTTTAGCCAATTCTTTCTCAAGATTTTCACGATATTCATGTTCTGCTTGTTTTCTTGTTTTTCTTTAATTCTCTTCTGGAGCTTTAGCTTTTCTTTCTCATGCTTTTCTATCAGGTAGTTTATGAAGTTCTGTTGTTCCTCTTCTAAGATTTTTTTTCTTTTATTCTGCTCCTCAATTAGTTTCTTTTGCTCCTCCAGTTTTCTCTGCATCTCTTTCTCACATTACCATCTGTGTCTTTCTTGATCTCCTCTTCTCTTTTTTAAACTCCTCTTCTCTTTTTATCAGTTCATTCTGCATCTCCTGTCTTTCTCGCTCGTTTTCTTTCTTAATTTGTTCAATTTCCGATTCATATTTGGCTCTCAGCTCTTCTTCTATTCTCTTGATCTCTTCTTCTTTCTCTTTCATGATTCTGTCTTGTTCCTCTATGATGTTCTTCTCCCACCTTCTCGAACATCTCATTGGTGTAGAAACTCCCTCCATTCACTGCCACCATACAGTCAATCTTATCCAGCAGATCAGAAACCTGTTTTCGGTTTTCAGTCTCGTTATTATTGAACACGTGGTGTCTCTTGCCAAACTGCTGGACGAGATTCTTTGAAAAATCATCATCTTCAATAAATTCTTGAATTGTTTTTCCTTTAAGATC
The DNA here is from genome assembly GCF_018831695.1 of Puntigrus tetrazona. Lineage (NCBI taxonomy): Eukaryota > Metazoa > Chordata > Actinopteri > Cypriniformes > Cyprinidae > Puntigrus > Puntigrus tetrazona. The sequence goes on from NC_056701.1 coordinate 1,817,794, forward strand.
ATCTCCTCTGGTGAAGAGCACAATGGTGTACATTTTGGATTTCTCTCCAAACATCTCCTGGATCATCTGCACTGCATCTTTCTCCTCTTTAGTAATTCGTCCCAGTTGAATCACCAGCAGAAACACATGTGGACCAGGAGCTGCCATAGAGACACACTTCACAATCTCCTTCCTGGTCTCAACGTTATCAACCCCAGTATCAAACAGGCCTGGGGTATCGATCACTGTTATCTGTCTTTTGGTGAACTCTGTAATTTCCTTCTGACAATCTCTGGTCACTGAGCTTGATTTCATTGTTGATTTAAAGGCTACTCTTCTCAGTATAGTATTTCCTGATGCACTTTTCCCTACACCCGTCTTTCCCAGCAGCACAATCCTCAGATCATCGTTGTGTGTTACACCTGAACAGTTAGAGAACAACACTTATTACAATCAAACAAAAAAAGGTGCTTATTATCAGATTCTTTTAACCATTACAAACATTGCAGTCTGTGCCTCAATGTGGACTGTGTGCAAATCTGAGAGAAAAATCTCATTTGTGGCTCACTTAGAGACATTTGTGATCATTAATTGGAACAGAAAGTTGTGACTCACATCATTTTGTGAAATTATTATTATTATTATTGTTTTTTTTTTACTTTTACCTGTTGTTTTCATCACAGATCCTCGCAGGTCCTCTATTTCGACTCTGTGTTTGTTTCTCTCCAGTTCTAGTCGATCCTGAAGGCACATGAAGGTCGTGTAGCATCTTCCATCTGTCATTTTCACCATGTTCTCCACATCCTGAAGTAGATCTGGAATCTGTGAGCTGCTCTCCAAAACAAAACATCGACTTGCAATCATCTCAGCAGATGAAGAAGGAGCTGTATTCATTTGACTTGTCAACTTCTCTTTGATTCTGAGGACCATGATGTGTTCGCTGAGGTTTGAGCTGAAGATCTTCCGCATCTCCTCCATTTCTGCTTTGTCTTCAATGCTGAGTGGAGCATCAGGAATAATGAGGAGGAAAACATGAACTCCAGGATCACAGAGAGACACGCAGTGGAGAGCCTGGCGCATCACTTCCTCCTCGGAGAGCTGACTGAGAGCTGGGAGCTCCACCAGACTGATCTGATGATCATGAAGCTCCTTCTCTGTCTGCTGCAGGATCTGCTCTGATACGGAGGATTTTAATCTCCCATCGCTCCCACACACAACCAGATTCAGCTTCACACACTCTGCAACTGATAACAGAAGCAAAATCAGAGGAAAAATATTTGCATTTATCATTTGAAACGTTAGATGTGATTCTAAGGATGCGCTCACACTTGTCATGTTGGTTTCGGTTAAAACAAACTTGCTCTGTTAGTGTGGTTTGTTTGAGTAAGTGGTGCGCACCAAAAAAAGAACGCTAAAAACGATGGGTCTCGATATGCTTTTAAACAAACTCTGGTGTGGTTCGATTGAAGTGTGAATGCAACACGGACCAAATCCTTCTAAACTAACCAAAATCAGGAAATAATGACAAGATGCGATGAGAAACGCTGAGCAGTTATAAGGTAAAGTACCTTTTATGATATCTTTGTGAGTTTGCAAATGATATACATGCAACCATGCTTAGTCTAGCAGATGGAATTAAGTTTGAGTTTTTAAGTCGAAAACATCTTTTGTTTGGAGTGATCGGTAAGTTCTGTCGCGTCATTTAACATGATCAGTCAAGTTATAAACTTATCACTATGCTATAAGGTTCAGAGTCTGTAGGGTTGCTGTCAAAAAAGTGTACCAGGACCAAATGTATCATTTTCCTTTTTGGTCTGGAACAAATAAACCAAATGAACCGAACCACAAGTGCAAACACACCCTTAGCCCGCGTGTCCACCAAAGCGCTTTGGTCAGCTGAAAACGCTCAGCTTTTTCCTCCGTTAGGATGCTGCAGTTGCTATGATATGCAATATCCACTTAAGTAATGGCAGACAGCATTGTGAATAAAATGTTTCTCCAAACATTGCATCTCATAACAATATCATGGCAGTCTGGCAATTCGATCTAAATACACAAAAACTCAAGCAATACTAACTCCATTGCTGTTCAGCTGCAGTACAGTTGGTAGTCTCTACTCTACTCCGATTGGCTGACTAATTAATAAGTGACGTTTTATCTAAAGTTGAACATTCTTCATCTCCCAGCACAGAGGAAAAAACGCTTAAAAAGGCACTCAGCATGCTCCTGTAGTTTTAAATAATGTGGCGCTCCCATTTAGAACAACCAAAAAAATATGCTAGCTGCGGAGAAAACACTTTGGTGGACACAATGCCTTAGACTTCACTGTGAAATACTCTGAATGTTCACCTTCAGCACAAACCAGGTGCTGTCTATTATTCACTTTCGAAATCTCCTCAAACGTCTGAAGAAGATCCTCAGGAGAACTGCTTCTCTGAAGTCTGAAGTGTCTGTTTGCACATTTCTGAATGATTTTCTGTAGGATGTCACTGGCTTCTGTGGGCTCTTGTGTGGTGATCACTGTGGCGTGTCGATAAACGCTCTCAGAGAAAGAAAGCAGCACCTTCTCCACACGCTCCTGATCTTCTGCTGAACGCTGCTCGTGACTGAGGACCAGAACGATCACATGAGGCCCCGGATCAGACAGATTCACACACTCTCTCACCGTCCGTGTGATCTGATGAGCCGAGATGCTCGTCTGCAGCAGCTGAGGACTGTTGATGACGATCACGTGTCTGTCCTTCAGTCTTCCTCTGACTCTCTCTACAATGTCTGGAGGAGCTTCGCTGTCGAATGCTGCTCGCCCTAATATGAAGTTCCCCACCAGACTGTTTTCAGACACGCCGAACCCAGAAGAACGATCCTCAGAGGAGTCGCTTCAATCACTGAAACACAACACACGTGCCATTTAACATCTAATGGCATTGTGATCTTTACATTCAATGTGAACAAACTGAAACACATCAGCAGAAGCTGCTTTCAATGGTTGAATAAGAGAATTTGTGTTTTGGAGGGTCTTAAATGGTTCGTCACTCCTAAATGTTCTTTAAAGTTGACCAATGTTCATCTTTATACAGACTTACTGTTGGGTGGGTCTCTTTTTTTGCTGCTGCTTCTCCTGCGGGCAGAACCACGACCAACAGCTGCAGAGACAAAACACTTACATAATCCATAATCTGACATGTTTCTTCTCACATCAGGACAATAACAATAATTAGAGGGTCAAGTTTTTTTCAGGAATGGAATATAGTGGAGTGCAAGTGTTAGAGCGACAGGTTGAAGAGATGTGTTTCTTAAAGACTTAATTTACTCAAATTAAATGGCGGAGAAGATATAAATATATGAGAGGATGTTCCAGGACATATATAAATGTAATGTCACATGTTAAAATTAAGCATGGAGTATAACTGCCGGAAGAACCCCCGTCAAATACATTAATCTTCCTCCTGTTCTGTTTAATGTTTCTAGATGATGGTCTGTCTGAACCAAAGCCAGCTGCCTCACCTCGGCTTTCTCTGCTGGACATGCTGATTTCTCATCCGTCTCTTTCCTTAGTCCTGATGTCTGTCTCTTCGTCATTCATTACACTGGGTGAGAGATTACACAGATTTATTTTAGTAACACACTAACAATCAGTTGTTAATCTTTATCATGCTATTGTAAAAATACATTTTATATGGGAATTAGTTTTCCCCTAATGATAGGCTACATGTTACATTTCTATGTTGACAAAAACTGATTGCTTTGGGCTGTTGGAGTTAATGAACATCAGTTACATTGATCTGATCACACTGATGTAGGGGAGACATCTGCAACTCATTGAATTTTTGAGTGCTCAAACTTTTTTGCAAAGCACACACATTTGTCCTCTACAAAAAGTACTGATTCAAACCTCTGTAAGAATATCACAGCCCTTATAAGTTAATGTTAACTACCCTTGTTACAATCTACCCCGCTGTTATAACGGTCAGTCAAAAGAAGCACAAACAGCAGCCTCTACATAAAGTTTGCTTCAAAAGCAGGGGTTTTTTTTAAACACTCAACAATACAAAATAATGTCGCACTTTCTATGAATGACAACACCTCCAATCCTCCAATGTGGAAATCCACTTTCCAATTTTCTCAAACAGATTGATAATGGTGTCAAACCATTGGTGTCAACCAAATCTTTTAAACCCAAAGACCTCTAAGAACTTTGACTTAGAGATGCCAGAAAAGCTCCATATAAACAACATAAAAGTATTCAGTTATATGCAAGGGAATGCTAAACTGTGTTACAACTTCCCCCACACCATAACGCTTTGAAATTAGCAGTTAAAACCTGCATCCTATTTTGCCTGAGAACCTAGTTTATTCTAATGAAATGTATATGATTTAATCTGCAACAGCTTGAGCTCTAAGCAAAATAAAGTTTTGGTCAATAAAATTGGATTCTTACACCAAAATATTTTTTTTCTTTATAATATCTATTTAGAGACTTAATACTCACTCATATGATACCAAGGAAGTGGGTAAATGATTAAATTATCACGTGACTCCTAGCTTATCCCTGATAGGTGGAAATTGTGGTGTTACAACTCTCCCATGTTACAACCATACCCGTTCTCCCCACATTGGATTTAACCACAAAAAAAGCTTTAAAAATTGGGTTTTACATATATAGAAACTGAATACTGTCAAGACCATAACTGATCCTTACTATAAGCAGGATACGAAAGCTATGGCCACCTTGCTCTCGAAGATGTTTTTAGTTTCATTTGTCCAGTGGTTATTAACTATGAATAATCGTTGCTTTTAATGCTTTCGCGCTCTTTCGACTTAAGAATCTGTCAAATGACGTACCGTGAATGTCGTAAAGTCTCTTTCACGACAACTTCAACGAAGAAGAAGAGATTCTGTTTCTGGAGCGCTTGCCGTGAGCGAAATGAAAGTGAAACCAGTCATTTCGGCTGCCTATGCGGTTATAAAATAATAATAATCATCTTGTGCTGTTTAGCATATTTATATAACATACTATGTTATATACACAAACAACGTCTTTAAAAGTAATAGCTGTATGTCAGAGATGTGCTGCTCCCACTCATCAAAACAGGAAGAAACTGGTGTGGGAGGAGCACCAAACACTTTCCAGGTGAAGCGGCTAAACGAAGGTAAATTTTTTTGCTAAAAGGGCGTGACCTTGTGATGTCACTGCACGAGGAAGTCATTACTAATCACTGGGCAAAATTCATGTATATTTTCATGTAAATGCGAAGCATAACAATAAAATATAAACAATGTTATATTTTTTAAAAGCAGCATTGCGTTATTTGTAGTACTGAACAAAAGTCTAGTTTTAATCAGTGCAGGCTGCTAATATTTGAAAAATTTGCTGGTGACCTTTTATTGGCTCTGTTTTTAAACCTAATATTATTTACGCTTTATATACAGCTTAAAAATGATGTTGTCATGATATCAGTCCAAACCCCCGCCCCTCACCCCGTCTTGGACTCTTATTTAGAAATGTTTGTTCCCCATTGTTTCTGTGTTCCCTTGTTCCTTTGCCCACCTTAGTAATAAGTAAGTTTTCTTAGTAATGGATTAGCTCCTCCCCCTTGTTACCTCGTTATCCTGTCTATTTATAATCCATTCAGTTCCTCAGTATTTGGTTTGGTTCTCTCCAACAGTAGTGTTAGCTACTTTACCAAGCTACGACATCTGCTTAGGATCACTGCTGATTGGTTATGCTCATGCGTCTCAGAGACCCTTTTAGCCCTTTTGACTTATGCATAGAAATTATGGACCCATCCCACATTTTTGAGTGTTGCAGAGAAACAAGATACAACTTCTCCCAAAAAGGTGGAGGCTTTTTAGCTTGCGGTTCCCTGGAGACACACTTCACCTTCTGAACGTGCGTTTGGCCAGTTTTCATTAACAGTTTCTTCAATTTGGATTATTGCAAGGATTTCATGAAATATTATACGGTTTAATAAAGCACCACAGTCACAAAATGCCATTTCTGAGCACCAAATACAAACAAAGCTAACCTGCTAGCATGCAAAACACGACATTAAAGACATCTGCATGTGCAAGGCTACGATTTTCTCATCTTCACGCCAGCGTTTATGACATGCTGACCTTTTTGTAGATGTGCCGGATGCACGCTTGAGACATGTGAAGTAGTGTGCGTATTAAAAACAGTCTTGTTTGTTACTTTGTCCGAGCCAGCTCCTATACTGCATGGATTTCCCTTTCGCTTATACCAATAAAACTCCTAAAAGATCCTTTAGCCCTAGACAGGGTGTTTCTCAGACCCGTCTAACAGCATGTTCTCATTTTCTCTTCCTGTTGTTTCTCTATGATCGGACGATCTAAGTCTAATGGATGTTCATTCTTGCTCATTTCTCAAATGGAACTCATTTTTAACCAGATATTATAAAAACAAAATGTAAAGGCGATTGAATGCGAATACAAGACCTGACTGAGATGAAACATTAGAGAGCTGGATCTAGTCGTTCATTTAGTTTTTTGTTCTCTTGCAGAAACCTTCCACTCTTGATCGCTTCTTTCACTCTGAGTCATAAAATAGACAAGTTCACTCTCTCCATGGTTTTAGAAACTTCAGCACGCAGGTACCACATCTTTATGATATTTATTACTATTCTTGTTTTATTATTAGATCATTACAGCAGAGTCTACTTTTTTACAATTGTTTTTAATGGCAATGCTTTCAGTTTCACCCTGTTCTCACGTTACAATCGAGTAGCAGTGACAAAATGTGTCTCCTAGCATTGCACAGATTGCTCCTCAAAAGCAAGACATACTTATTTGGAAATGTAGTTGTTATTCAGATTGCATTAATATGTTGCTTTTGGATCTTTCACTCATTAAAACGTGTATTTAACAATTAGTTAAGCATAAAATCCAATCACATGCAGGATGAAATGCAGATATAGTAAGATTTACTTATATATCATGTTTTATACAGCTTGAAATAGTTGTAAATAACTAAAGTAAGCGTCAGCGGTCTTCGTTTTTATGAATTAGCCATTTCAATTACTTTTCGAATTTCAATTTCATTTCCAATTAGTATTAGTATTTCAGTTACAATTACTAAATCTGTGAACGCTGGATAAGACAATGTTCCACGCACTTTTTAAAATCCATAGTAAACGAAGAAGTGGTGTGTTTTTAGCTCTGAGGGACCTAACTATAATAAAGAGACATGTTCAAACAGATGAAATGTGCGCAGTGGCTTTGAGATCACATGCCATGCACCAGACCGGTTTTACATGTTGATTAAAAATAAACTTGCCTGGGGCGTAACGTAACCTCTCATCGGAGCATGAAACAAACACGTATAGGACACACTATTACAGAATATTGTTTAAAGCTGAAGTGAATATGAACGCATGTAGATGGACGGGCTTCGGGTGAGCTGAAGGACATTCAGAGACGATGGCTGACAGAGAAGGCAGATGTGAGTTAAACTTTCATGATCGCTCTTCTTATATTCAGCCACAGTCTGGTTTTAAACTGCTAAGTGGTTATTAATGAGAATGTGTTTAATAACCAAACCGACCGGGGGTATCGTTCGTGGGGGAGATGATGCACGTGAGCTTCAGGGGGTTTTAATTACCTATGTTTTTTTAAACCTAATGACTAAATGTTTTATTTTCACTTTAGATATTTGAAAAAAAACGATGTTGCTTCTTTAATAGCACTATGCATCATTTTGTTTTGAGTGAAGGATGCAGCTCCTTCAACACAATCATCAAAAGTATGATGTTAAATATTAGGGTGAATGAAAAATCCTGATTAATAGAAATGTTTGAAAAGAATTGAAAATATCAAACGGACGAGCCAGTGCTGTCAAAATGAGTTTATTAGCACAGTTCAACAGTGTTAAAAATATTTATTTTGTGTCTGTATACTCAAAACTTGCTGAAAGGCAAAGGTAAAAATAACATGTATTATAATGGGTGTGAATAATGCTAAGATTGTTTTAAGTTCACTTAAATTTAGTCTAATAAATGTTCAAACTGATAGCTGTAATGTTGAATGGCTGTAGTCAGTGGATAAATATTAAACATTACCTCAGTTCGTTTATCAATGTGTTTACCATTTGTTCTTCTACAGATCTCCAGTTCTTTTAAATAATCAAACAATTATTAACTAATAAATAAGCTTTGTTGTAATGCTTTTCTCTGTGCAGCGGGTGATCGGAGGACCAGGGAAAGACGTGAAAGGAGCCAGAGCATGGGAGAACGTCCCATGAGTAAATATTTGAATCAAACAGAACAGTCTGTAGATTTAAACAGCTAATACTGCTTTTTCATAGCACGGTGTGTGTGTGTGTGTGTGTGTGTGTGTGTGTGTGTGTGTGTGTGTGTGTTTTGTTTTCTTGCAGTGGACAGTAGTGCAGATTTGGATAGCCCTGACAGTAAGTAAAAGAAGTGTGATATTTTTATATTTTTAATGAGCTGTGAGTGACGCCTGCTAATACATAAATTTAGATATTAGAAGTATTTAGACATTTTTGATGAGCTCTAATGTCACATGGACTACTTTTAACAATGTCCTGGGTCAGGAATATTCCTTTTAATTATAAGTTCTTAATACTTTATTTTATATTTAAAGCTGCTGTCCATAACGTTTTTATTATTTCGGATTATAAACGATCCAAAATTAATTTCTGGCCAAGTACGTAACCAGCCAGTGTTCCAAACCTTCAAAATCTCCTCACCTTAGCCCAATTCACAACAGGAGGCTTGTAAAGATGTTTTTAATTCGGAGCGATACTGGGAAATACAAACACGCTGCCGAGCATGCTGGGACGTCTTTGTGTCCCGAGTACAGTCCCAGCTGATATTGGCTGTCACATGTAAGAATGCTGCAGATGATGGATCATTGATAGCCTTTTTCACCGCAGATACTTCAATATGTCAAGTATGGCAGTCATCAGTGAAAACTACTGGATATTCACCAGTGTTTATACTTCAAGCTATATACTTAGAGCCTGCCCTCTGAAAAATACAGGCATAATAACGTTATTTTTAGTGATCTCTGACTGGCAAAAGTCGAGCAAGATTAGCGCGACGTGAATAACAAACTTACTGAATTTATTTTTGTAATAAAAGCACATGAATTAGAAAAGTGGGTGACACCTTAGTTTAGGGTACAATTCTCACTATTTACTTAACTATAAAATATGACTTTTACCAAAATAAACGTCTCATTTTCTGCTTTTTTAATAGTTAGTAGTTACTAAGTAGTTACTTTAATATAGGTATATATTATATATTATATATAACATGTATATATATAGGTAATAATAAGATAGTTGCTAAGTTTAGGTCTTAAGGATCTAAAATGTGATCATGCATAATAAGACATTATTAAACAGCCAATATGCTAATAATATGCATGCTAATAACTACATAGTTTATAGTGAGAATGGCCCTAAAGTAAAATATATTGAAAAATATGTTCACCTACAAACTATAAAAAACTGTATATAACTATGTAAACTATGTTGTTAGCTACTTTGCTGTACATGCCCAAAAACGTAATCATAACCTAAAAATGAATCAGAAAATAATGAAGTACAGTCAATTAATAGAAACCAATCTGACTTTGCAAAGCAATCAGATTATTTATTTTAATGCATGTTATTGTGGATTTTAAAACTGGGTTTCTGGTTTTGTTTACAGAATTTTGCATTATTTTAAACATTAAATTAAACAGACAGCTATGTGATATAGCATGAAGTTTTACAAGATAATTTTTAAGCTGTTTAAAGACTTTTTGAATTACACATTTTCTTTGTGCTACCTTTAAGAAAATGAACCTAAAAGCAATGAACAAACAATGGAGAATATTAAAACGTCAGTAACTGAAGAAAAGCACAGGGTGAGTAATTAAACCTAACTACTGCCCTTTTTCATAAATGTTTAATGTATCTTTCATCGTAAATGTGTTACTGGGATCAAAATACTTACAGTACTTACTGACTATAAAGACAGCATAAAACATGAACAAAACAGTGATAAATGCATATACATTACGCAATAAATTGAGTCATTTAGATCACCAAAAGAAGAAGGTGTTGTAATCTCTGAGAAGGCTAAGAAAAGTGTCTAATTCTTTTCCTAAGATGCCATAGTCAAGAAAATGTTAAGGGTGGGGGTGGGTGGTTGGTGAAGGGATGGCACTCCTGTTCAAAGGCCACAGAGGATGGTCGAACAATCTGGAGCAGGACAATATACAACATCCAGGGAGGTGCAGATGGAGGGAGGAGCCAGGACGGAGCTGCTGAAGGAAGAATCCAGGGAGAAGCTTACAGAGGGAGGAGCCAGGAGAAGGAGGAACCAGACGAGACCCAGGCCACTGCCCAGAAGGTTGCCCACAGTGAAGCTGATGGAGAAAGGAGCCATGGTGGAGGAAGTGCTGACAACTCCAGGGGGGAAACTGACAGAGGTGGAGATTGTGGTAAGGGAGCATAGGGTGTAGATAGACAATTAAATATCCAGGGAGATGCAGATGATGGCCAAGGTGGTGCAAAAGGCTCAGACAACCAAGGTCCAGGTGGGGAGCAGGAGTGACAGAAGACCAAGGTGAAGATGGAGGGAGGGAGGAGCCTGACAAGGCCAGAGGGAGAGATGAGGTGAAGTGGGAGGAGAGTAGTCTGACTATCTGAGCTCATTCTTAGAATGCAGCATCAGTGTGACTCCCAGCACAGAGAGTGCAGCGGAGAGGGGAATGACGTACGTAGTTGTGACAGGGCAGAGAGATAATCCAGGGCAAACAGACAGTTTAGGCACAACCTTCATGGTCGTAAGAGGACTGATAGATATTCCAGGGCAGAATATATCCATGCCCATGTTTTAAGATTCAGTCAGATTTCCAGTCTGGTGATATTCAGCGGTACAGCACAGCTAGAATTTCACCAATATGGATCCCCATTTGGCAGGGGATTTGCCACATCACTAGACAAAACAACAGTAGTAGTCTGAAAATGTTAGATCTAGGCATTCAGCATAACGTCTCATTCTCTCAAGCAATATATAACCATGGTTCCATGAGGGAATGAGACACTGCATACTAAAAAAGCTATGGGAACTGCTATCTAAAACTGCTATGTAACCTGTCCAATGGAAGGGCACAACTTCATAGGCAGGTGACGTCAGAGGCCAGGAAGCATGAAAGCATGGCAAAGCCGGCGTCAGCCTCATGTCATGAAAGAACTGCGCTGGCAAGGATTCCAGGAGTATGGCAACAGGATGCAGTGTCTCTTTCCCACAAGGAATTATGGTTCTATTCATATACAGGATACATTCCTTTTCGGAACTCAAACTGCATCTGATAATGCTATGGGACGAGCTGCCCACACTGCAAATTCCAAGTCCCTGTTTTGTGTCTCAACATACACCACTGGGACTAGAACTGATGACTCTGGGGTCATACCAACATCTAGGCCATAAAACCGGACAAAGGTAAAGAGGGTGGACTACGGACACCTGCAGAGCAGGCCTTGGAGGTCGCCATTCTCCTTGTGGAGTGAGCCCTGATTCTTCACAGTAGAGGAGACCAAAGGACCAAACGAGTCATGATTGTCTTGACAATCTAGCAACTGAAGGTCTGCTTTGCAGCAGAAAAACCTTTCCTGGGTGCACCAACAACACATATGTGCAGTTGGTCCAACTTTCTACACAAGGTGGCTCAGTGCTCACACTGGACACACATAATCAAGCTTTTTTGGTCCAAATCTTGAAAGGGAAGAAGATGAACAACCTAAAGCAATATAGGCCGTGGTACAGTAGTGGGATTCAGTAGGAGTGTGACATGCTCGAGGATACAGAAAAGCTTTCTCCAGTTGGGGTGCAAAGTCTAAAAATAAAAGTGCCACTGAAGGGGCCTGAAGGTCACCCCTCAGGGGCCACGCCCACAGTTTCTATTACTTCAGGCAGGGATGCAGAATGGCGCCCCTGCTTGGATCCTCTCCTGACTGTAATCTCCCACAGAGAGCAGCCTAGAAGGGAAATCAGGTACAAGGACCATACTCGTCCTGGCCAGAGAAGGGGCTACTAAAGTAGGCAAACACCGCCTCTGCGCACTTTGTCAGAGCTCCCAGGAGCAGATCGATCACAGCTGAGCTGGAGGAGCTAGAGAGAACCAGAGAAACTCTGTCTGATGAATTGTTCTCCATATCTTCTGAATATCTTCTCCATTCCCTGGGCCTCAGGCCCTGTTTCAACAGTACGCCTACTCCCATATTCAGGTGCCCAGGAATGTAAAGTGCTCTCAGAGAGAGAGGAACTTGTCCTGGAACCACAGGAGGATCTGGTGTGCCAGCTTGTACAAAGGGTGCAAACGCAGAGCCCCCTATTGGTAGATTTAAGAGACCACTGATGTGTTGTAGGTGTGCACCTATACATGATGATCTCTCAGGTCTGGGAGAAAGTGTTTCAGTGCATGAAACATGGCCAGCATCTCAAGGCAGAGGATGTGCCACATGAGATGACGACTGGTCCACAGACTGCAGGGGCTGGAGTGGCTGAGTGACTGCTCCCAAACGCCTGTTCGCGTCTGTCACTAATGATAATTGTCGAAACTGAGCTCCCAGCACTGGGCCCTGATTCAGAAACCAAGGGTTTCGTCACATGTTTAAGGCTTGCACACATTGTCAGGAGACTTTGATCATGCAAAGAGGATTTCTCCTCTGGGAAAACTCCTTGGTTTGAGCCACCACTGTAGGGGTCTCATGTACAGCAGGCCAAAAGGTATGACATTGGATGCAGCTGCCATCAGACCCAGCAGCCTCTGAAACTGCTTGACAGTGAGTGACTGACCTTCCCTCACACTTCTGACAAAGTTGAGAATTTACCTGATCCAAGCAGGGGACATTTGGGCCTGCATTGTGGTCAAATTCCAAACCACGCCTAGATAAGTGGTCCTCTGCTCCGGAGAAAGCACAGTCTCAATCCCAAAGCCCAAACTGTATTTGTATTTACAGTCTGCAGGACCCATTCAGACACATTTGGCAGCAGTCTCCACGCTGCTAAATTACCTACTTAGGAAACCAGCCTCTCGCTATCCTTACATGCCTCACAAAATGAGGAGTTGGTACTTGTTGAGGGATCCTCCATGCAGCGGCCTCTAAGCTGGAAAGTGGTGAGGAAACCTGAAATGACACAACTTGCATACCTGTCTGGCATGCCTGTGATACAACAGCAGTGTGCAGACACATGCCAGCATGACCTGCTGCTGAGTACTCATAGCCCAATGTATTAATATTGCACATAACGGCTTGGAAAGCATTTTGATGCCACACTGATTGCAAAAGAGCTTATGCAGTGTCTGTTCAACCCATGGAATAATTCTCATGATCTTGAAGTTTGGTTAAAAGAACATATTCTACTGTGTAAGTAACTGAGGTAAACTATGAGAGAATAATAAACTGACATTAAGTTTTTGCTACAATATAACTTTTTTATGTAAGAATTGTCTGTCTAGATGCATTGTATTGTTCAAAATATATTTATTTATCCAACAGGAAAAAACAAGGACGTAGGAACAGGAGTTACACCAAATCGGTGGCTACCAGAAGAGAATAAAAAAATTGATTCTTTATGTCAAAGACTTCATTATGAACAATGGCGCCATCACAAACTGAGAGCTACTGATGTTCTTCAGATCAACAAACATTCATTACAGTCTCTCGAGTCTTGTGCTGAAGAAGAACTAATTCAGACATTCATACAAAAACTAATGACAATGAACTACAGAGCAAGATACATTCATGTTAATAAGACCAAAGAACAGGTTACAGTGCAACAACGAGATAGTAATTCTGAAGATGAGTGTACTATATTTGATCATTTTTTGATATATCTTTATCTAACAAAGGAACAAGTCAATCTGATCTCATTCACCCCATGGATATTCAGATGGTGGTGTTTTCATTGTGCTGATAGTTTCCTGAAGCAGCTGATGTTGACTAAACTTTCTCAGTGTCAGCACGCTCTGCCTCTGCTTGTTCCTGATCCAGACACACAGCAGGCTGAGTTTCCTCTCTGGACCTTCAGAAAATCAACAAGAGCTGGAAGATGAGAAAACCAATAATGAGAACATCAGTCAAACCCAGCCGATCTACAAGACACAAACTCCAATGGTTTTTTTCTTCAGGTTTGGCTCTGTGTCTTCATCCAAGTCTCAGCTGATGAACTGTCTGATCAATGAGAAGCACAACACGTTCTTTCACAGGAACTGTACAGGGAGTAGCAAAACCAGAGTCCTGATGGATGGAGTGGTGGAGATCGCCTGGTTCTGCCCCTCTGGGAAAAACACAGATAAATTCAATGACTGTGTAGCGTTCTGTAATCTACACGGTGATGCAGGAGACCATGAGAAACAGCTGCAGATCCTCACTAAAATGAGCTCCGTCAATGTTGTTCTTCTACCACGATTTCAGAGGAATGACAAAAGTGCAAAAATAATCCAAAACCTGTTTGAAGACAGAAAGCCACTCATTTGTATTTTTACTGAAGATGATTCTACTGTAACTGAGATGAAGAAAGGAAATTCAAAATTGGTTTGAAAGACAGAAATCAGTCAGATGTATCTGAAGACCTCAGAAGAGTTATAAATGATTGTCTCTCAAAATCATCTTCCACTTTCAGACTTGAAGATGTGTCCAAACAGTCAGACATTAGAGTAGATGAAAAAAATGATGATGACTGCAGGAGAGGAAGAGAGGCAGCACAGCAGATGATTAGTTTACTGGAGGAGAAAGATCTGACCAAAATCAAAGAATTATTTCTGCCTCATCAGGGACAACTGTGGCATCAGTGGTGTCAGAAAAACAAAGAACTACATCGACCTCGAGGAGATGAGATTGAAATGGACATTAGTAGAAAACACACAGACTTGAAGAAAATCCGTGAACAGCAGCACATAACTGACATCAGTGAGTTCATGAAGCTCTTTATTAATGAAATTTGTTCAAATGCTGTAACTAAAAATACATATTTTCTAAAATGGCTTGAAATATTCCTGGATGAATATATGACTGCTGGATTTTCTACTATACAAGACAAATATGATGAAAAGTGGTCAACAGTTGTAAGACTAAAAGAGAATTATGATAAATTGGAACAACTGACAGCTGAACAAACTGAACTAGACAGAATATCTGAGGAACTGCAAGCTTCATCCTTTGGTTTGGAGCACATCATGAGGGAGATCGGTCAGATCTATGAATCATGTTCATCTGTGAAGGAGAACAAGAAAGACCTGCAGGTTCACTTCTCTTTTCTCCCGGGTCTTGCAGCAGAGATGATGATCTCTGGATCTCCACTGGAGCTGATGGATGGAGATGCTGCTCATGTTCCTGTGATCTGGATCTCTGCTGTTCTAGATCAACTCGTCCAGAAACTGGGAGACCAGAGAGTCTTTGTGCTGTCAGTTTTAGGATCCAGAGCTCTGGGAAATCCACCATGCTGAATGCCATTTTTGGACTCCAGTTTGCTGTCAGTGCTGGCAGATGCACCAGAGGAGCTTTCATGCAGCTGGTCAGAGTCTCAGATGAAATGAAAACACAGATGAACTTTGACTATATTCTTGTTGTTGATACTGAAGGCCTTCATGCTCTAGAACTGGCTGGAAGATCAACAAAGGATCATGACAATGAACTGGCCACATTTGTTGTTGGTCTTGCAAATTTGACTCTGATCAACATTTTGGAGAAAACCCATCTGAGATGCAGGAGATTCTTGAGATTATTGTTCAAGCCTTCATGAGGATGAAGAAGGTCAAACTGAATCCCAGCTGTGTGTTTGTGCATCAGAACGTCTCAGACATCACAGCTGAAGAGAAAAAATAAGGAGGCAAGAAGACGACTGCAGGAGAAACTGGATGAAATGACAAAACTAGCAGCTGAAGAGGAAGTCTATGATGCAGAATATTTCAGTGATATAATTAGATTTGATGTTCAGAAAGATGTGACATATTTTGTTCATCTCTGGGAAGGAAACCCACCAATGGCACCACCAAACCCAATCTACTGTGAGAATATTCAAGAACTTAAGAAAATCATTATGTCTCATGCAGAAAAATCTGATAAAATGATGCTGGCACACTTAAAAGTTTGCATTAAAGATCTCTGGGATGCTTTGTTAAAGGAACAATTTGTCTTTAGCTTCAGAAATTCTCTGAGATTTCAGTCTACAGAAAACTGGAGACCAAATACAGCAAGTGGTCCTGGACTCTTCGTAGTGCCATGATGGAAACTGAGAACAAACTGCACAACAAAATAGAAAATGAAGCAATTCATGAGATTGAAGAAACTGCTCTTCACAGAGAAATGAAGGAAACGAGTGAAGAAGTGGAAAAATCAATGACAGAATTCTTTGAGAAAGACACAGATGCAAATATATTGATTCACTGGAAATCATCATTTGAAATCAAAATCAGAGATGTTCAGGAAAGCATTGTGAAAGAAACAAAGCGAAAATTAAGTGAGATTCTTCAACAGAGAGACTCTAAAGAAAAGATAGATGCTCAGAGGACACATCATGAAAACACTTTCTATGAAAAGAGCAAAGAACTTGCTCTAAAACTTAAGCAGAAAGCAAAAAATGAAGAAACACTGAAAAAGAATTTGATTTGTTTTGGCAACAGAGCGTAAAGAAGATCATTAGAGAAACTCCTGCAATCAAAAACATTGACATAATAGCAGATGTAAAAAGGCTTCTCAGTGAAATACATCAGGGTTATGTCCTGTAGAACAGAGAAAAGAAGGCAGTGAATACAATATTTTAAATGTGATAAGTTATTGTGAATATGTTATTTTAAAGAGATCGACAAAAAAAGAGATTAGAGACACTGCAAAGAGCCCTTGCCGAACAGTAAAAGCATCATTTGGACATGCTCAAAGTTTGTCTATAGAGGATGAAGCCCAGATCAAATCATTAGTCACAGATGTTGCTCATCAGACAGACACAATGATTCAGTCATTTAACATTTCCAAGATGGGGTACAACATCAGCTGTATTCAAAAAACTTACAGATTACATAACGACTTTAGAGTAACGGAACATCAGGAAGGACAAGTGAAATATGTATTCAAGAAACAGTTCTTTCTAGATTTAGATCTTTACACCTGTCAGAGAGCAAAGGAGAATATCACTGATCAACAAAGACTGTTCAGGGAAGCCAATGATCCTGTTCTCTATTTGGAAAGGAAAAGGGAAGAGTACTACAATATTTTCCAAAAATACTGTCAAGGAGCTGCATCAGCTGCCATTTTTGGAGAGATCATCTGTCAGAAACTGAAAGAGCCCATTGAGCAGAGCGTCTACAAGAAGACTGCCAGAGATCTGACAGGTGAAATAAGATCAAACTGTGAATCACTGAATGGAAACAGATCAAATCTGGAGAAACACATCTTAAAGACACTGGCAGAAGAGGAGAACTTTGACAAATACATGAACTACATTAATACACCCAGAGATTACTTCAAAAGTTTCATCAGAGATGAAGCCAATCGCTACATCAATGATAAGTTCAGTGTCAGTGTTTTACCCAAGATGAAGGAGAACATTAAACTCCTGCAGCAGAAGATTTTGGAGGCAGCTCATGAAGCTACTGATCATGTTCAAAAGAGCAGAGAAAATGTTGGTTTGTGGTTGAAGAGTTTCACACAGCAGCTCTCAGACGAGCTGATCTTCTCTGAAAAAGACTTCAGTGGAGTCAAACATGATGATGTTGATGATTTCAACCTCCTAGAAGATGTGATAAGACAAGAACTTCCTGCTATAATGTCAGACATCAACAGTAGATTCAACACAAATACCTTTCCAGTAAATTTGGATTACAAGTTCTCAGCCAGATAAGCTTCTGATTGATCACTTCTGCAAATGCTGTTGGGTTCAGTGTCCGTTCTGTAAAGCCATCTGCACCAACACTATAGAAAACCATGATGGAGATCACAGTGTTTCCTTTCATCGTGTTATAGGACTAAACGGAATACATTACTGTAATACAGAGCACCTGTCTGCCCATATCTGCACATCAGCAATAGCAAACAGTGCTCTATATTTTTATCCCAATGAATTACAAAAAGTCCTCTGGAGAGATTACAGAACAGCAGGAGAAGATTATGCAAAGTGGAGCATCACCTCTGATCTATCTGAACTGCCCTACTGGAAATGGTTTGTGTGTCACTTCCAGGAGGATCTGGAAAAATACTACAGTAAAAATTTGATGGACAGGGTAAGATCCCCTGATGAATGGAAGAAATACACTAAACACATTTCTCTAGAGACTTTGGATAAATACATTTAGTTTCTCATTTGTAAGTCATTTTGTTTATCACATTAAATTCTCAGTTCTCTGAATACTGTACATTTGAGAACAGTGCAAAGATTTTCAAAGCCTTTTGAAAACTAATTTTTAAAAGGGGACATGCAAATGTTCTCAATTCCAGTACTCCCCCCTGCTCTTGTATTTTGCATGTATCTTTTTGTCAACACACCTGATCCAGATCATCAGCTTCTTAGAAGTGAGCACTGTGCATGAACAGTTTTTTGATTGATATGCTCTCTACACCATGTTTATTCCTCCTATTTAGTGAGCAGGGGAAGTCTGCTAAAGTTTACTGAACATTCATTCACGGATTTGCGCTGTGCAACGTCTTCACACATAGACAAGGGGTGACATACCTCTGTAATTTGATATCATTTAAATTCACGTCCTGCACTCTTCAGTACATTTTGATTGGAACATATGTGTTATCAATTGAAATCATTGTGCAATATCCCGATGTCCACTTTGCAGAGCACCTGCATTTGAATAGAGCAAATGTCTGATACGATAAGAGAAATAAACAAAATATGCAGAGGACTGGAATAGAGAATCGTTGATCTAAAGCACCATGAATGAAGACTATGAAAATTCTTTTAGTTTTATCAGATTCCTTCTTCAGTAAGTTCTGTGCATTGCAGCCAAATTAAGCACATAGACGTTTGAAATTTATAAACCAAGTTTCACAGACAGCGCTTAGCCTAAACCAGGATTAGGCCACAGTTCAATCAGGAAATTTAAGCAATTTTTCAGGTTCTCTGAGTTGAAACAGCTCAAAATTTACATTGTAGTCTAGGACTAGGCTTAAGTCTTGTCTGTGAAACCAAGGGTTACAAACCCCAAAGGGTGTATTTGGCACAGAAATACACTGTGATGTGTCCAACAAGTTTCACTGTAACCCTTCAAAACATTCAAACAAGCTATGTGTTCAGAATTACATGAAAATTAATCACAGTCCAAGTCCAAAATTAAGCAGAGGTAGGTCATAATGACGTGCCTACATTTGTTCAAAGGCAACTCCTCACTGTCCCATATGCTGAGTTCAAATACAGAAGCTAGAATTGTGTTTTTTTTTTTCGTCTTTGAAGATGTTTTGTATATATATATATATATATATATATATATATATATATATATATATATATATATATATATAAATAAATATATATTACCTTTTCATTGCCATTATTTCTCATACATTGATATTCTTGTTTTTCCCTGTTTGTGTACAATAAACTCACATATTTTTCTCATTTTGACTCACGTTTTGTCTCTCCATCCACACACTAATTACTATTATCTATTAAATGTTACTTCATCCAGCTCTAGAAAACATCTAAATTCACAAGCTGGAGGTTGCGTAGGAAGAAGGGTGAGGACAATGATAATTGTTTTTAGATTATTAAGAGGACAAAGAAGAGTTTACCTTCCACTTCCTCATCAAAGAAATGATGAAGCAAAGCAACAATCAAGTTTCTGAGCAATTGACATCAAAAGATAAAATAGTTTAGACATCTGCTTCCACCAAGCCTGGGAAGGTGACCGTCATCCAAGGTTATTATATGACTGATATGATACTCTGATTTTGAACTGTATTTACAACCAACAGAAAAGTATATTCAGGAGAGTTCCGGCGGGAAGATGTTTGTTTGAAAAAGGTGAATCTGGGCCTGAGACAGGTTCTGAAAAAAGGAAATCCAAAATGACAATGGGAGAGAAACATGGGGGATTTCTTTATTGTCTTGTCTGTAAGATTCCTTTGTATAAATCTGTCACGCCCCAGGACTTATATGATGTTGTTTCAATGCCGCATGTGCTCTGTGTGCCCTAGTTTCTGTCTTGAGTTAAACAGTTAATCATGTCTTGTGTTTAACTGTCCGATCTAACTTGTCACTATGTGATGTTATGTGTGTGTGCAAATATTCAGTCTGGATTTGCCTATGTTTAGATTGCTTAAATTACTTTTAGTTAACCTCCTTATCCTTGAGTGTCTCTGCAGCACTGTATTGTGATAGAAGACCGGACCATCACAGTTTGTGAGTGGTGTGTTTTTCCTGCTCTTTTGTTTCCACATTTTGACCATTTTTTAAAAATGTTACTTATCCCGGATGTCTTACCCCAAAGTCCTCATCCTCCTGCTGGAGCAGGGGGATTGTTCTCTCGAGGACCACACAGAGGATTTTGTGTACCTCTCTTGCTGCATGTAATACCCGGACAGCCGCTTTCCCTTAATGGACTAAACATCTCCACATGAGTGCAGTTGTCCGGGGATGGTCCTTGAGAGAGCAATGCCGCTTCCATCGAAGTCGGTGCTGGTGCCATTCGGCTCCTGTCTGCTGAGGCTCGTTTGCTCCTGTCTGCTGAGAGGTTGGTTTGTTTGTAGCTGCGTGTAGCTTCGCTTTTCAATTTATCACCTCTTCTCTAACGATCAAATATAATTTAACTGTGTACATATCGTTGATACTATTAAATTAATCTAACTAATTAGACTGCTGTTAGTTCGTTCGCTTTAATCTAAAACTCGGCGGTGAGTTAGTACTCGTTAGCCGATTCACTTTCGCCCCACCCGCGTTTTGCTACCGATTGTGGGCTTTTTCCCCGCTCCTGTTCATTTGTTCCTCGCGCTCGTTCGCTCCATTTTCACAAGCTCATCAAAACAAGAGTGGTAAGTGAATCTACGGTGAGTAAATGGCTTCTCCCTGCATCGTCACTTGCACCGTCTGTCACATGTATAGCTTGTCCTTCTCTGTTAGCGATCAGGGATTCACGTGTGATAAATGCAGGGAAATAGCTAGGCTGACAGAGAAGGTTTTAGAATTAGAGACACGTATCCAAACTTTAATTGAGGACAGTAAGAATGCGAGGGCTGTAGATACTGCTTTGGATGCGACTAGTACAGTGAATCATGTACATTGTTCGGTTCCAGCTTCAGAGCCCGTGCAGCAGAGGGCAATTGGGTGACCGTGGAGGCGGGCTAGTCGCGGTCAAAACACCGCTCTTCCGTTCGATCAGAACATCAAACAGGTTCTCCCCACTCAGTGACGCACCCACTGAGAAACCTGATCAAAGTGCTCTAGTAATTGGCGATTCTATTATGCGGAACGTGAAAATAGAGACACCAGCCACCATAGTCCAATGCTTACCGGGAGCCAGAGCGCCTGACATCTTGTCAAATTTAAAAGTGCTGGCTAATGCTAAACGTAAATTTCGTAAGATTGTTATTCACGCCGGCGCTAATGATGTTCGACTTCGCCAGTCGGAGATCACTAAAAATAATATTAAAGAGGTGTGTGAATTTGCAAGCACGATGTCGGACAATGTAATCTGCTCTGGTCCCTCCCTGCTTACCGGGTGATGAGATTCACAGCAGATTGCTGGGTCTCAATGGCTGGATGTCTAAGTGGTGCCCGCAGAACAACATAGGCTTTATAGACAATTGGATGAGTTTCTGGGGCAGACCTGACCTGTTGAAAAGAGATGGTCTTCATCCTCTTGGGGTGGTGCCGCTCTTCTATCTAGAAATATGGCATATAGTCTTATAGCTCCAACATGACCAACTAGTGCCCAGGTCAGGAAGCAGACAGACCGGCTAAACCGACCGTCTGCTAGCTGCCTCACGTCACAGAAGGCAGTTAATTCTCAGCACATAGAGACTCTTTCACCTAGATATCACACTATAGAGACTGTGTCTGTTCCCGAATTAGAATATGCAGAGAACGTCCAAACCTAATCAAAAGCAATAATTTAATTAATGTCCAACAAATTAAAACTACCTATAATTCAAATAAGCAAACGATAAAACTTGGCTCAAGCTAAATATTAGATCACTTTCCACAAAAGCACTTTATGTATATGATTTGATCAATGATCAGAAGCTAGATTTGCTTTGTTTGACAGAAACCTGGCTAAAACCAGATGATTATATTACTCTAAATGAATCTACCCCCAAAATTATTTCTATAAAAATGAGCCACGTTTAAAAGGTAGAGGGGAGGTGTTGCTACAATTTATAACAATATTCTTAGTACTTCTCAGAGGGCAGGCTTTAAATATAACTCATTTGAAGTTTTGGTGCTGCATATAACATTATCTACAGAATCATGTGCTAGTGATAAATCTTCTGTCATGTTTGTACTGGCTACTGTATACAGGCCACCAGGACACAGCACAGATTTCATTAAAGAATTTGCTGATTTTCTAACTGAGTTAGTACTGGCCGCAGATAAAGTCTTAATTGTTGGCGATTTTAATATCCATGTTGATAATGAAAAGACTCATTAGGATCAGCTTTCTTAGACATTTTAAACTCCATTGGGGTTAGACAACACGTCTCTGGACCTACTCATTGTCGAAATCATACTCTAGACCTAATACTGTCACATGGAATAGATGTTAAAATGGTTGAAGTACTGCAGCAAAGTGATGACATTTCAGATCACTATCTAGTCTTGTGTGAACTCTGTATAGTTAAACCTGTAAACTCTGCACCTTATTACAAGTATGGTAGAACCATCACTTCCACCACAAAAGAAAGCTTTCTAAATAACCTTCCTGACTTATCTCAATTCCTTAGTTCATCCAATACGATGCAAAAACTTGATGATGTAACAGAAACTATGCACTCTCTTTTTTCTAGCACTTTAGATACAGTTGCTCCTTTGCACTTAAAAAAGATAAAAGAAAACAATCTGACTCCATGGTATAATGACAACACACGCACCTAAAAGAGAGCAGCCCGGAAAATGGAGCGCAGGTGGAGAAAAACCAAATTAGAAGTATTTCGTATTGCCTGGCGGGAGAGTATGCTGTCATACAGAAAAGCATTAAAAATAGCAAGATCTGATTATTTTTCATCCCTTTTAGAAGAAAACAAACACAACCCCGGTATTTATTCAGTACAGTGACTAAATTAACAAAAAATAAAGCATCAGCAGGTGCTAATATGCCCCAAGAGTATAGCTGCAATGAGTTCATGAATTTCTTTACTTCTAAGATTGATACCATCAGAGATAAAATTGTAACTATGCAGCCGTCAACTACAGTTTCACATCAGATAATGAGCTTTAGATCCCCTAAGGAAAAATTACACTCTTTCTCTATTATAGGAGAAGAAGACTTGTACAAACTTGTTAAATCATCTAAACCAGCAACATGTATGTTAGACCCTATTCCATCTAAACTATTAAAAGATCTGCTTCCAGAAGTCATAGATCCTATTTTGAACATTATTAATTCATCATTGTCATTAGGATATGTTCCCAAAACCTTTAAACTGGCTGTAGTTAAACCTCTCATTAAGAAACCACATCTTGATCCCAAAGACTTAGTAAATTACAGACCAATCTCTAATCTCCTTTTTCTGTCAAAGATACTAGAAAAGGTAGTATCCTCACAACTGTATTCCTTTTAGAAAAAAATGGTGTCTGTGAGGATTTCCAATCAGGTTTTAGACCGTACCATAGTACTGAGACTGCTCTCATTAGAGTTACTAATGACCTGCTTCTATCATCTGATCGTGGTTTTATCTCGTTATTAGTGCTATTAGATCTTAGCGCAGCATTCGATACTATCGATCACAACATTCTCTTGGATAGACTAGAAAACTATGTTGGCATTAGAGGAAGCGCCTTAGCATGGTTTACATCATATCTATCTGACCGCTATCAGTTTGTGGCATTAAATGAGGAGGTATCATATCGATCAAAAGTGAAATATGGAGTTCCTCAAGGCTCAGTGCTAGGACCGTTACTTTTCAACCTTTACATGTTACCTCTGGGAGATATTATCAGGAGTCATGGTGTTAGCTTTCACTGCTATGCTGATGATACTCAGCTCTATATTTCAGCGCAGCCTGGTGATACACACCAAATTGAGAATCTAACAGAATGCATAGTCGATATAAAAGCTGGATGATGAGTAACTTCTAATGTTAAATTCTGAAAAACAGAGGTGCTAATAATTGGACCTAAAACCCCACATATAATAATCTAGAACACAGCCTATCACTTGATGGCTGCTCTGTTAATTCTTCATTGTCAGTTAGGAACCTAGGTGTGCTGTTTGACCGCAATCTTTCCTTTGAAAATCATGTTTCTAGCATCTGTAAAACTGCGTTTTTCCATCTTAAAATATATCTAAATTACGACCTATGCTTTCAACCTCTAATGCAGAAATATTAATTCATGCGTTTATGACCTCAAGGTTAGATTATTGCAATGCTTTATTGGGTGGTTGTTCTGCACGCTTAATAAACAAACTTCAGCTAGTCCAAAACGCAGCAGCCAGAGTCCTTACTAGAACTAGGAAGTATGATCACATTAGCCCGGTTCTGTCAACACTGCACTGGCTCCTATCAAACATCGAATAGATTTTAAAATCCTATTAATTACCTATAAAGCCCTGAATGGTTTAGCTCCTCAATACTTGAGCGAGCTCTTATCACATTATAGTCCTGCACGTCCGCATGCGTTCTCAAAACTCTGGCCATTTGATAATACCTAGAATATCAAAATCAACTGCGAGGCGGCAGATCATTTTCCTATCTAGCACCTAAACTCTGGAACAATCTCCCTAACTCTGTTCGGGAAGCAGACACACTCTGCCAGTTTAAATCTAGATTAAAGACACATCTTTTTAACTTAGCCTACACATAACACACCAACACACCTTTTATTATTCAAATCCGTTAAAGGATTTTTAGGCTGCATTACTTAGATTTGCTGGAACCGGGAACACTACTCCTAAATACGATGTACTTGTGACATCGTAAAAGAATGGCATCTACGCTAATATTAGTCCTGTTTCTTTCTCAATCTGTTTTCACAGTTTGTATCCAGACTAGATGGTGGATCAGCACCCAGAGATTATGTTCATCAGAGACCAGAACACCTAGATGCGCCCTGTGGACCAATCACCAGATCCTGATGCACACACGCATTACGAACACACTAAGTCATTTACACTACCTGACACAGCTGCGTTTAAAATTGAACTGGAGGTTAAGTGCTGGGCGTCCGGTCAGAGGAGAACTGACCCCAACTGAGTCTGGTTTCTCCCAAGGTTTTTTTCTCCATTCTATATGCATGGGGTTTTGTTTCCTTGCCGCTGTCGCCTCTGGCTTGCTTGGTTGGGGACACTTAACTTCTAGTGACTATCGTTGAATTGACTACAGAGACCGTCTCTGCATTTAATAAGAAATTGGTCACTCTCATTCACTATATATCCCTGTCATTATACTGTACAGTGCTTTGATGCAACCTGTGTTGTTAAAAGCGCTATATAAATAAAAATGATTGATTGATTGATTGATTCATCAATGACTATTCAGTTCATTGACCACGACACTCACTCCAACCAGCCCACCATCTCCCGCTGCATGGAGACACAGCCCAAGGATACACGGTGATGGAGAGCCGCAGTTCCCTGCGACTGAGGAGCCATTACCTTATGGAGCAACAGAGCAGAAAGTCGCCTCGGAACCCAAGCCTATGACGTCACAACAGGTGCTTGAGGTGGCAACAGAGCATGCCACGGTGGAGAGAGCCTGGCACATGGAGAGTGAGGAGTGGAGCTCCACCCACTGCACCAAGGCTGAGAGTGAGATTTTTATACATCTGGGGCTTCTAGATCTAGAGGAGCTAAATCAAATCACTGGCATATTGATTTGGAGTGCGACCTGGCCCTTCTGTCCAGCAGCCCGGAGTCCCCGCTGGTCCTGTCCAGCCCAGATAAGGTTCCAGATTCTCCAGTGACCGCACATAGGCCCTCCGGATCCTCAGTGTCTCCCTGGCTCTTCAGCTCTCTGTTTCTGCTTCGGGCTCTTCCGCCGCTGCCATCAGTCGGTCATCTGGAGTTGGGCCATTCCTCTCCATGGCTTCTCTCTCTATTGGACTCAGTTTGTTTTCTGACCCATTGGGGTTCATCCTCCACCTAAACCTCCTCCCAACTGCCCCTCCCCATGTTTCTGTTTTTAGGTGCAAGGACGCTCCTTTCCAGGAGGGGACACAGCTCTACCCTGGAGCACTACTGACTACTGAATAAGCTAAGCACTTTCAGGTTTTAAATATTAGCTGGCTCATTTGATTACAGAAGGAATATATATATTGGATATATATATATATATTGTTTACTTTGAGTGCCTAAACAACACATTTTAATTACAATAAATGTATGCATAAATTCCATCACATGAGTGATTTCACGTAGAGCAGTATGTGCTACAGCATTTGCTTAACCTACCTTACATAACATGCATGAAATGCTTTGTAGTTGTATGAGACCAGCTCTTTGTGTCAGAGAAATAGCTCTTGCGTATGATGTCTGCTTTGCAGGAATTTCACATGCATCACATTTGCACATTTGAGGCCGATAGTAGTGAAGTACATTTTTGAGTATCTGTACTTTACTTGAGTTAATTTTGTTCTGGAAACTTATGACTTCAACTTCACTACATTTAAAACACTAATATCGTACATTTTACTCCACTAAATTTCTGCCAAGGTAGAATGGACAGTGTGTGATTTTTTTTTCTTCTCTAATTGTGGTGTTTTTACAGGTAATAGACAGTAATAGCTCTTGAAGGGTCACGTGAACAGTCATTTTCAGACCATTCTTTTTGAATCCTCCTGTCAAAGATGACAACTGATGACAAAATGGAAAAAGACGTCTCAGTTTTTGCACAGTTTTGCACAGTTTTTGCATCCATGGCCATCCTTAGAAAGTATTGTGTGTATTCAGTTGGCTGCTTCAGAGTCATAAGGTATTGCAAGTATAACATACAACAATGCAACAATAATTTAAATTAAAATTAAATTAATTTCAATTAAATACTAAGGGTGACTTTCCAAACACACTAGAAAGTACTAGTTCAAGATGTTTAATATAACAGCAATGCAAATCACGTTTATTCAGTGTAAGTTTGTCCTGCGTCGATGTATATGTGTGGTTGCTGTCAGCCTGAGTTTTCCCTTCTGTGGATTAATAAAGACAATTAAATCGTCATGTGCTCCTTCCCTTATGACACCGTGACAGTACCAGTGTGGGTGTTGCAAGAAATCAGAGGCAGAAGAATCCATGTGCAGTGTTTTATTGAAACAGACAAAGTCAAACAGGCAATGGTCAGAGATCGATGACAGGGGTATCAGAGGCAAACCAGAAGCATAAACAATACCGGCTAATGTTAGGGGCAGGCAGCAAACAATCAGAGTTCCAGATGCCCGAATCACAAGGGGAGGCGACAGAGAATCAAACTGAGAGAAACAGTCCTGAATCATACACAACAGTGTAAGCTTCCCCCTTTTTCCTGCAGAACGGAATCCAGAGGCCCTGGTCGAAGGTCAATGCGTGTTCGGTCTTTTCTTTACGTCTCATTAAAAATCACTGATATTTATTAATCTTTTGCATTTCTAATTGTAGTACTGACCTTATACATAATTTTATCTGACTCCAATCTTTCGTGATTTTAGTTATATTTATTTAAATGTAACTCCTGATCCCTCTAGTTGTGATTAAATTTGGATCATTAATTAACTACAATATTTCCTAGTTTAGACTTATCGTTCGTTAGGAGTCTGGGTCGCTCAGAGACCTTGTTTGGCCAGAACAGACTCACAACACATCTGGGCTAGTCCAGGTCTTAGTCAGAGGCTAAGACTCAAATATCCTCGATAGACTCAAAAAGAGTCATTTTCCCTAAGTAATAGCATGCTAAGCCAGTTTGGTGGCCAGAAGTCAAGATCTCAAAAACGTGTCCCTGGCTCCATCCACTGATCGTTGATCTGACTCACCCTCAAACCTCAGAAGTCACTAACCTACTAGAAAAGTTATTTCAGACAACATTATAAGCTAACCAAGATTAAGGTTTATTTTGCCAGGCAAGAATAGGTTCCAAATTGGTCAAATTAGACATTTGCACAACTGATTAACAGGGGAACTGAAAATAACACAAAACAAAATAAAACAAACTTAAAAGGTCATTATACCTGGTCTTTAGAAAAGTACATAGTGTGGCGTGTGGGGACACACACGACACTACGGGCCGATCTGGCTATAAAATCATCTTGTTGTGTTTTGTCACTTTCCTTATATACTCAGACCAGACAAAGAGATCCCAAATGTAGTTGTATAAACCTTTTGGTGTTTAGGTTCCCGTGCTCCAGTGTCACACCTGGCTGGAACACGTGCAGAGACCCAAAAGGAGGACACACCTCCTTCTCAACAGAACACAGTTCTATCAAGTTCTCAATCTTCTCCATAATATAAGTGATTTCTGTAAAATTGAGACCAATTTACCAATCGCACTGAGACCATTCAAATGAGACCAAACATGAGAGTGAAGAACAATACGTTCATAAGACACATGACATATAATGTCTTATTCCTTAAGAACTTTAAACCAAGTCTTCTGGCCAGAAGGAGCTGCTCTCGGAGCTGTTAAAGGAGTAATCATTGGTTGGAAAGGTGCTGAAAAAGCTGATTGAGTATAATACAATGGAAAAAGCCTTCAAAAGTTAACAATGAGAATACAAAATTTATGCTTGAGAGGGTACAAGAATTGGCTAAAATCCAAGCCACAGCTGTCAGCAGCAGCAAGAGCAACAGCATTTGACGCAGCGGTAGCAGGATTTGAGGCAGCGGCAACAGCATTTGAGGCAGCTGCAGCAGGTGCAGCAGCAACTTTTGAGGCAGCTGCAGAATGAAGAACAGCTGCAGCAGTCGGTGCAACAGGAAGAGCATCTGCAGCAGTTGGGGCAGCGACAGCAGTTAGGGCAGCAAGAGGAGCATGTGCTGCAGCAGGAGCAACAGGGGGAGCAGCTACAGCAGTTGGTGCAGGAGGAGCATTTGTAGCAGTTGAGGCCGCTACAGCTGTTAGGGCAGCAAGGGGAGCATGTGCAGCAGTTGGGGCAGCTACAGCAGTTAGGACAGCAAGAGGAGCATTTGCAGCAGTTGGAGCAGCTACAGCAGTTAGGACAGCAAGAGGAGCATTTGCAGCAGTTGAGGCAGCAGGAGCAACAGCTGGAGATGCTGCAACAGCAGCAGGTCCTGCGATTCTTCGAGGCCTTCTTGGAGTTGTTACTCTTGTGTGAACCATCAGAGGAGGAGTCACTGGATGGAAAGATTCAGAAGAAGCTGATTCAGTGGACAATGCAATAAGAAAGGTGCAGAATTTAACAATGAGGATCCAAAAAAATGAACTTAACACTGCTTGTTGTCTTATAGGGGCCACTCTAGTGTTAAAAACTGTTTATATTTTTAGATAATTAAGTCATTCATCAAATGATGATTAGTAATGAAACCTGCTGTGAACAAATAGCATTACTGAAGAAAATATAAACAAGAGAAACACAAGAACTACAACTCACTTCCAGGTGATAAAATCAGCTGAAGATAAAAGAAGACATTAAATCACTTGAGATCTAAGCAGGTGAGTCCAAAACAAGCAGCATTGCTAGTTTCACTTATCACTAACCAAGGGTGTGTTTCCCAGAAGCATGCTAACTATGGTTGTCTTGGTAATGCTGGTAATGAGGGAAATTGTGTAACTCAACAGCTAAACAAATGCTGATATTGAAAACCAAGGGTCAATATCCGAACTAGCACTGATCACAATAATGGTGAATTTCCATTTGTGACTTCTTTCAGTGACTTTCAGTACTTATTAAATTCAGATATCTTCAATAATTGTCAATTATCACTCATTAACTTAACGCTGTTTCAGTGTCAATTTTAACACTCTTGAGTGCAGAGCCAAACTCCAAGGAGAGTTCATTTAAAGTTCATTTAAAACAAAGCTTACAGTGTAACTGTGTAAAATATCTGTTGAAATAACTGTCAAATATAAAGAAAAATTACTGGCGTATTTGGTAAACATTTAATAAAACAGGCTTCTGCAGTCGTGAATAATGTAGTAGCACAAGTAAAGTCATGTTGAGGTGTGGTCTTTAAGATCATTTTTACAGACAGAGTAACTTACAGGATTTCCCTGAGTGGCACCACCTGTTTATCCACCACCTGTTCTTCTTTCACAGGGTCTTTAACAGCACTATGAAAAGATTTAAGACAGATTAAATATATGAGACATTCAGAAGTTAGAAAACAACATAAAAATGAAAGTTGAAGACACACCAATTGTCTTGAGGTTGCTCATGGATGTCTGGAAGTACCTGTTGCTGAAGTTCAGACCCGTCCATCTTATAATGAAGCATGGGAAAGAGGGAGAGAAGAAGGGGTTGGTGTATGTAATTGGTGATGTTATTCAGTCACACTGATGCAGGGCCATTGGCTATTTGGGCTATTTACTCTTGATTTTCTCTGAGACATTACATGTCCCAGATTTAAGTCCAGGTGTCCTGCAAAGAGAGTATCCAGGGCTTCGAAAAATGTGTGGAAGTTTCACCATAACCACTCCATCTCCTTAAAAATGGCCGACGTTAACTATATCGGGTTGCTGATTGGAGCACTTATGCATTTTCCAGATGAGAGTGAAAAGAACTTGGCGCCCAGTCATTTATGATTGGAAAAATAAATCGCTTAAAATAGATCACTTAAAATATGGAAAGGGTCTACGTTTATTTTTGTATACGCACCACATAATCGAAACATTACGCTGTTGTAAAATAAAGAAAACAAACTTTCAGTCATCTCAGTCTCCAATCAAGATGCTTGTATAGATCGTTTGTACAAATCCTGAAATATGACCCATCTGTCACGGTTTCAGTCCATGGACTTCACTTCCCATCAGCCACTGCACTGATGACACACACACCTGACTCATCACACACTCACCTGCACTCAGTCACACTCACGCCATACCCAGACTCTGTTCAGCGTGGAGTATTGTTTAGCGTGTACAGAGCCTAGCCTGTGCTACTCTAGTCTTGTTTTGTATCTCGTTTGTTCCCCTGTTTGTTTGCCTTTTATTCGCTTGTTTCATGGAGAGGAATAACCTTTATATTTATGCCTCAGAAGAAGAACCCGATGCTACAATATAAAATTAACACAATATAATATAAATGTTTGCACGATAGTACAAGTAATGTCTAAGAATGTTTAGAAAAGTCTTTACTGTGAAATACTTTGATATCTTCTCGAACGCAGATGTTTATAATACGCTTAACAAAAGAGTCCCGCTGGTTTTGAAATATCAAGTAAAGTTTTTTTGGGACTGGCAGCGAGGCAGTGACTGGAGGGAGTGACCTCAATTCACATATTTTTTTGTCATTTATATATTTTGATTATACTATGTTGTTAATATGTTATTATACAAATAATACTCACATCCTTTCTCTCAGGTATGAGTCGCTAAATGTTTATGGTCATTGTCACTCTTCGCATATGGCTTTCTTAACAAAAGTTAAATCAATGTATTGTTTTCTGAAAACAAGTGAACAGGACGCTTTTCACACCCTAGTCCATTTACTTTTAACGTTACGTTTTCTCTAGTGCTTTTAACAGCACATTTGCTGTGTATGTTGATTTTAGTTCATTTTGTAATCATCATTGTTTAGTAACCCAGTTCAATATTTGGTCCCACTTCATATTAGGTGATCTTAACTACTGTGTACTTACTGTACTGCGTTCATATTGTACTAAAAAACACTTTTGCTAATATTGATGTGGGATGCGGGTAAGGTTAGGGGCAGGTTTGGTGGTTTAAGGGTGGGTTAAGGTGTAAGGAATGGGTCAACAGTGTAATTTTAAATGCAGTTACAGAAATTGATCACGGTGTAATTACTTACTTTTTAAAATATTGGTACAATGTAAAAACATGCACGCACGCAATAAGTGCAATGTTCCAAATGATTAATTTCAAGCGCATGTTAATTAGGGCCACCTAATATAAAGTGAGACCCAATAATTCTTATTTTTGATTAATGTTTGGTGAAATTATTTTTTGTTGTTGATTACATCAGCCCACACACACACACACACACACACATCACCGTTATCGGTTGTATTTGGTTCACCTACAGCTGATGGAGGAGGGTGTGGGCCCCGGCCCCGGCCCCGTGGCTGGAGAGTTATCGCGGAAAGAGGGGGAGCGGAAACTGGGCCCCCAATCTTTCCAGGTTGTGGGGCCCGGCATTTTTTGGTTAATATCTGAGGGCTTGCGGCTACAGAGGGCGAGGGTTTGGTTCCAGCGGGCACCACTTCCCTCATTTGCGGGTTCATAAGAGCGGATGCTGGAGAGAAGGATAGAGAATTAACGGTTTGCCATGAATGTGCTCCTTAAAAGCAATCTTTAATAATAATAAACTCTTATCATCATTATTTTGAGTATAGTGCACTGTTAGAAGCCATTGTTTCTCTCCTATTGAATACTGAAATGCAGTGCGGTATTTGAGTTGCAGTTAGTTACTGGACTTGATCTTTATGGCTATCTTGATACCTCAGGGTCTGAGGTGACTAGGAAATGCACATACTTCGATCTGGATTCAATCCTTTAGAAGACACCAAAGCTTCAGAGGACCTCAGATGATGCCTGAACCAGCCAACAAAAAAACATACCGATGAAGAGTCAGTCGTGCGAAAGGTACATCAGCAAAGAAATGCAGCTGAAATTACGTCATTTTTTATGTAAAGCGTAAGGCATTTTTTTTAAAATGGTCAGAAATGTTTAGCATAACAATAAAGTCTCGGACTCCACTCTGAAGAAGGTGAACGTAAAAGTTGCTGGAGCTTTCGTGCTGCTTTATCAGCATCTTCTCACACGAGACAAATCTACTTAAGCATTTGGCCTGTTTTTATTCATTTTCTTGCTATACATGACCCACACATACTGAAAGGAGAAGCTTGAAGAAGTTGCTTTTGAAACTCAGCATTAGAAAAAAGCTATTTTTATTGATGACTAACGATTACCGTTTTCTGACATGCGGTAACAATGTATTTATTTATTTTAAGGTGTCCTTGTTGCATAACGTTACATGTACAATAAATTATCCATAATTGCATGCAAGTAACCATATTTTAAACCGTAAAATATTACGCATATTACTTAATATTACTTAAACGTGTAATTACATTGTGACAAGGACACCTTAAAAAATATGTAACTGTAAATATTATAGATATTTATATCTGCAATAATTCTAAATTATTTAAAATAAATCAAAATTATTAATTAGTCCAAAATGATCTGATTTAGTGTACTTTACAAACGATCTAATATTCCATGGAACATGACGTGGGTGATTAGGAGAAAAAAAATGCTTTTTCGCCCCTAAATATACATCCCTGACACGTCCAGGACACGAACAGACCCTGGGAACGATACAGTGATCATGCCGTCGTAAAAAAAGTAGTACTTTTACTCACTTCTCTCTGTTTGTCCAAGAGAATCAGGACCGAAAGAAAGAGGTTGTTACGGCTGTACCCTTTTATACCCTTCCTGTTTTCCCAAAATCACCCTGTAATAGTGTTTCCAAAGACCTCCCTCAAAAATGGGCATTTTCTTTAAAACAAACAGCAAAAAAAAGTCAGCTGAAGATTGAAAAGTAACAAAATCTCTGAGGATACCGGCTTTACTTTATTAAGCTGTTTGAATTCATTCTGTGCGGTGTCGATGACTGAGTTGTTTTCGTGAATGAACTAAATGCTGAATCAATCAAACATGTTTTATTAGACGTTTCGTTTCATTAGTGGAACCTTTGTTTTGGGCCGGTGTCCCTTTAATTAATGAGTACTGATATAATGCATACTCTGCTTATGAGTATACTGAAGCTTATGTGTAACTTTAATTTTTTATGTTTTTTACTTTTTTAAAAATTTTGAGATAAACAGATCACAAAGAGAAACTAAACTCACAATGAAAACAACGGCAAAAAATAATGCGCTTGTGCACTCTCATAAAAAAAGGTACAAAAGCCGTCTCTGCGACGTTACACTTTGTACCTTTTAGCTTCAAATGAAGTACTGACACGTTCCTTTAAGGTAACAAATGATCCGATTAGGTACAAACATTTCTTCTTTGAAAAGGGTTTTGTACCTTTGTTTCTGAGAGCGTACTACGCCGGCACCCAGCATGCACTGCAGCATGTGTCAGATACAGCGGGCTGTAGAGCCACAATGATAAAAACCTCACCTATATAGCCCAAGTAGACTTAATAAAACTGCACGAATGGACTATTAGACAATGATAGCGTCATCTGATCAAGATTTCGTCTTTGCTGCTGCAAAAATGAAACATGCAGCGCTTCTGCACTGGAACGAGTTCCTAGAACCACTGAGGGAAGGAAGTTCAGAAATTAAAAACCTTAGCCTCAGAAATTAGAAACCGTTTTGTTACTAGGAACACCGTTTGGGGGAACTAAACTAGTTTTCTTGGAAACATCATGCCATGGTTCAGTCATTAACAACAGCTTTTTTGGGAAACACATCCCTGGTTCTGAAAGTCCGGTGCCTTTTTGGACATCATAAAATTTCTCCATGCACCTTGAAATATACATAATTGTTCTGAAGCAACGATTATTATTTCATACGACAAACTTTACTACTGCTTTCTCAGGCAAGACTAACCCATCTTAAAACATCAGTGCCTTTGTTTTTTCTAAGGCGAGCATGTTTCATTTCATGTCAAAAAGCCATTTAAGACACACAGTACATCAATATTTTCTTTTTAATATTCAGTTGATAATCCCAAAATGGTCTCAACTCACCAGTTTTTCCTTGAAATCACAAATGTATGTATCTTGGGACATCTTTTGTGCTCAAAAGAAACATAAAACGCTAAATAATAGCATAGTAAAGACCCTTTTCCAAAAGCATAAACATAAAGTAGCTCTTTAATTACTTACTGAGGGAAGCATTACTTAGTACTGAACGTTTATAAAAGTGTTAAATACTTAAAAAATGGTAAACATAGCTGTATTTATCACATATTCTCATTTTACTTACTTTCTTTTTTTGTTTTGGTAAAATTATATTTTGATTGGTCAGCTGTTCGAAATAGTTCATATTTACTCTCCACGGTGTGATTTTTGGTCAGTTTGGTCTTTTTTTAATAAACTGGGGTGTATATGATGTGCTCAGTCCTCCCACAGAAAACGCATTTTCTTCAGCTGTCCGGTCACCTCTTCTTCAAGAAATAAAACGTGAAAAGAGAAACTGCTTGAACACACTTAAATGAAAGAGAGAAGCACTCCTGGAAGAAAAGAAGAGGAGAAGTGTTCAGATGATACTAGACATTGTGAAAGAGACTGAATCTCTGAGAAGGAGAACTGTGTCTGGGATCTATCAAACAGAAAGTAAAAACTTTGACTTCGCAGAGTTTTTGAAGAAAGAGTCTGCATTGGAAGTGAATCGTGGAGGAACAGAAAACAGCTTCTCCTCGTGCTGGACAATGTTCAAGCAAATAAGTTTCACATTTTTCTCAGTGAATGCATGTCGACTGACATGAGATTTTCAGCAGATGTCAGCAACATACCAATGAAACAAAACAGATCATTTCAGAAATGATGCTACGTGCAATAAAATGGATTGACAAAATTAAAACGTATTGCATTTAATATGATGCATTGCTCAGGTCTGGTTCTGTGGGCCTCTCCTCTGATCTTCAGTTTTATATTTCCTATCGGATCCCAGAGGTTTCTTGGCCGTGTTCATCTTCATCATCCTGGTACTGTAGCTGATGACGTTCATTTCCGAGATCGCTTTCAAACTACTCATAGATTTCCAATTTTTGGTGTCTTTGCTTTCTTTTTGCAGCTTAACTTCTGAACATATCTTTTTGTTGTTTTCAGGGATTACCCGGTTGTTACTGACATATGTTGAAAACACACACAGAGAGAGAAATGACAAAACTAAAAACAACAAAAACACTTGATGCATGTGAATTGGTCAAAAAGCAACAGCAAACAGCAGAGCTCTGCAGCCATCTACTGGTGAAAGTGATCGTGTTTCTTTCACAACTCTGGCACGTTGTCACGCTGAAAATGAGGAACGTCCTCTGAAACGATGAAGACTCTGCTTCTTCTGCCATCTGTCCTGTGTCCGAGTAAAAACACCAGCACGTCAAACTGAAAACAAAGGGTGTTCATTTAAACACAGCTCTTTAACATTTCATCTGTTAATAGTACTAGTGCATGCGTTAACTTTTAGCTTCTGATCAACTTGCTAACAATGAAACGCATAGCAAAGCCTAACAGAGTTTCCCACCATTTTGGGCTTTAGCTCAAGATGCTAACATCAAACGCTAGCTTATGGCACGTCTATAGATATACGATATATATCGTTGTTTGTTAAAAGTGATAAATGATAACTACTACTGTACTATAAAGGACAGGAGGGATACGTATGGCTTTTTTTGCTGTAAGGTGTAGGTTTAGGGTTACAAAAACAATATTTAATTGTTCATTAATTGACCAGAGCTAGCCACATCTCATGACATCTGACTTGTTTTTATTGTTTTTATTAAAGAAATGACAAAGATTATATTTATGCACTCGTGCTGTTACTTAATAGAGTAAACATACACAAAAGATCAAAATTACGCAATTATATTATGATAATTCAAACTGAATGTTTGAATCAGTAGACAAAGGCAGTCAATGGGTGTAGTGGAAGAGTTTTATTTAAAAATTTTAAAAGCATTATATTCGGAGGTATATTTTTTGTAGTCATCCGAAACTGATTCAGTAACAAAGTTTATCTTGGAGGTGCAGAACGTGCCACCAAATTATAGAATTACTTATTTAATCGTTTGAAAACGATTTAATCATTTCCGCCTCCGGGCCAGCAGGAGGCGGAAGCGCGCTTCTTAAGTCGCTCGGGTTTCCGGTCGCAACTAAACACCCGCAGAAGAAGAACGCGTCCAGCAGACCGCCGTTCAGATGCAGCTGCTCAATGTCTACCGAATAAACACAACATGCAGACTTTATTTTAACATGTTCACGTGTTGAGAGCATCTTTACGCTTCAGCTGCTCGTCGACCGACCGGTAAGAAACACCTGTCGCTAATCATGCTAACGATAACAACGACAGCAATGACAGTGAATATATATATATATATATATATATATATATATATATATATATATATATATATATATATATATATATCTCTGAGAGTGCGGGGTTAACGCTGCTGTGCTTCAGTCACAGGGTTCAGAGCCGATAATGTTCACGGACATGGACTACGAGCTGGAGGAGGACAAACTGTGAGTATCACGGACATCATCCAGCGATAATTAATATTCACGTTTACTCGACGTCACATCCGGCGGGGTTTGTAGACTTCTGTGTCGGTCCCACTTAGAGTTGAGCGTTACGAAATGTTGACCGTCGTGTGTGTGATTTGTGTCCAGAGGGATTCCCACGGTTCCCGGACGGTGACCCTGAAGAAGGACTCGCAGAACCTGATCGGGATCAGCATCGGCGAGGAGCTCAGTTCTGTCCCTGTCTCTACATCGTCCAGGTCCAGACCTTCACGCACGCACGCACTCTCTCCATCGCTGTCCTCAAATAGTCTTCGACTGAAGCTCATTTGAGGTGTGTGTGTGTGTTCAGGTGTTTGATAACACTCCTGCCTCTCTGGACGGGACTCTGGCCGCCGGTGACGAGATCACGGGAGTCAACGCAAACCGGTGAAAGGAAAGACTAAAGTGGAGGTGGCCAAGATGATCCAGGCGTGCAGGTACGACGCCTAACACCAGCTCGAGTCAACGCTTCTGACATCTTTATGTCTTTATAATCACTCTGAGCTGGGATGACGGAGTTGATATTAAAGACAATATATACAGCAATCACACGAGACTTTAAGTGACCGTCGACTCGCGACAGCCTTACCTCTTGAAGTACTTCTGTCTTTGGAAACCTCTTCAGAAGTAGTCGAAGCTGTATGTTAATTTAGTGCGCTTATGCTTTTTTTGAGTGTGCGTGTGTGTGTGTGTGTGTATAGGTTATATAATGCAAACAACATCACAATGTTATCTGTATATGAGCACGTTCTAGACTGGTTAGGAGTAGTTGGTTGTTCTTGAGGGGTGTGTTTGTGATCTGCAGGGGGAAGTCGTGATCCAGTACAACAAACTGCAGGCCGACCCGAAGCAGGGCAAGTCTCTGGATATCGGTAAAAACTCTATATATGTGTGTGTGAAGGGATGCGGAAGTGTGCTTCTCTCTGATGAAGGTTTGTGTGTGTGTGTGTCAGTGCTGAAGAAGGTGAAGCATCGTCTGGTGGAGAACATGAGTTCGGGGACCGCAGACGCTCTGGGACTCAGCAGAGCCATCCTGTGCAACGGTCAGACCAGAGTCGCTAACACGGCTAATGAAGTAAACGCATCGCTACCGATACGAGAGCCCCGTCACTGACGTGTGGATGTAATGTGTTGCAGATGGTCTGGTGAAGAGGCTGGAGGAGCTGGAGAAGACCGCTGAGCTTTATAAAGGTACGTTCGTACCATCGCTGCATCAAACTGAGCGTTTACTCTGGAAGTAACCCGTGTCTGTGTGCGTCTAGGGCTGATGGAGCACACCAAGAGACTGCTACGAGCTTTCTACGAGCTCTCGCAGACCCACAGAGGTACGCTAGGTTTATAGAGTGACGTAAAAACGGTTATGTTTTCTACGCGAGAGCTCCTAAGATCATCCCATGTCTGCGTTCCTCTCTCAGCGTTTGGCGACGTGTTTTCCGTCATCGGTGTGCGTGAGCCGCAGGCCGCCGCCAGCGAAGCCTTCGTCAAGTTCGCCGAAGCGCATCGAAACATGGAGAAGTTCGGCATCCAGCTGCTGAAGACCATCAAACCCGTGAGATGCAGAGATTAAATATATGACGTGAGTGCTACATCGTGTGTGTGTGTGTGTGTGTGTGTGTGGGTCAAAGACATCAAGATGTCCGCGTCAAAAAAAATTCACAAAACTGATTTTATGTCCATTTAAATGTAAGTAAAGTGTCTACTTTTGAAGTTTTTGGAGGCTGAAATATCAAATTGTGTTTGAAATAACGTTACATTGTCATTCAGTGTAACGCAGTATTAATGTAAAAATTCAAACAACGTGCTTATTCTAAAAAATATATAATAATTCAGACGGCAAATGGACCTCTAGCGTAAGTAATTGGTAATTTGAACGTGTCAGTGATGGTTACGCTGAATGACTTTAGAGGATAAATCTAGTAAATGGGGGGAAAATGTGTGATAAATATTTTTGGCTCAGAAAAACAAAAACAAAATTGCAATTAATCGGAAAACGGCAACAGTTTAAAGCAGTATTATTTTTTGGCTAAACCCTTGTTTTTGTGTTTGACCCACATAAATATATGCAATTACACAAATAAGTGTTTATTTTAAATGCAATTCAGCAATTAATCGTGATGCTAACAGCACTGCTATGATGTGAAATGGCTAATAATAAACCACATTTATTTTTAATTGCATGCTGTGTGTCTGTTAAGAGTTAAAGCACTTTTCGGGTCTGGGAGTCCCTGATCTGTGCAGTGTAGAGTATGAAGAGTAGCTGAAGCGCATGCGTGGTGTAATGTAATGAGGAATAATGTGTGTGTGTGTGTCTCTCGTCAGATGCTGCATGATCTCAACACGTATCTACACAAAGCCATTCCCGACACCAAGCTCACCATCCGCAAATACCTGGACGTCAAGTTTGAGTACTTGGTACGACAACATCCAGAAGATTCATCTCGTGTGACGTCAGCAGAGGGGGGTTTACTGATGTGTGTTTGTGTTTTTTTTCAGTCGTACTGTCTGAAGGTGAAGGGAGATGGACGACGAAAGAGTACAGCTGTATCGTAAGTTCTCTCTCTCTCTCTCTCTCTCTCTCTCTCTCTCTCTCTCTCTCTCTCTGTCTCTCTCTCTCTCTCTCTCTCTCTCTCTCTCT
The DNA here is from genome assembly GCF_018831695.1 of Puntigrus tetrazona. Classification (NCBI taxonomy): domain Eukaryota; kingdom Metazoa; phylum Chordata; class Actinopteri; order Cypriniformes; family Cyprinidae; genus Puntigrus; species Puntigrus tetrazona. Next base: position 1,857,940 of record NC_056701.1, read on the forward strand.
CTCTCTCTCTCTCTCTCTCTCTCTCTCTCTCTCTCTCTGTCTCTCTCTCTCTCTGTCTCTCTCTCTCTCTCTCTGTCTCTCTCTCTCTCTCTGTCTCTGTCTCTCTCTCTCTCTCTCTCTCTCTCTCTCTCTCTCTCTCTCTCTCTCTCTCTCTCTCTCTCTCTCTCTCTCTCTCTCTGTCTCTCTCTCTCTGTCTCTCTCTGTCTCTCTCTCTCTGTCTCTCTCTGTCTCTCTCTCTCTCTCTCTCTCTCTCTCTCTCTCTCTGAGTCGGAGTGCATGCTGGGAGTGAGTGGACGAAGCCGGTTGGCGTGAGTGAGAGTATCTCCTTGGTTGAGTGAGATTTCCCTACCTTTTTTTCCTTTAATCAGACCTTTCTGTTAAAACGTTTAAACATATACAGGTATAGTATAAAGGCTTCCTACTGACTTTAGTCAGTGAGTGGGAAGAATGGCGTTAGATGCGGGAGATTTCTCGCGTTTAACACTCAAGCACGGATGTAAATGTATGCCTGATGCGGCGGTGTCGGTAGAGGACTGTCTGATCGCCGTGAGCGCGGCAGTCGGGGGCGCTAACATTAGATCTGCTTCCCGTATGAATAAGGCCATTGTGTTTTTTCTTAGCGAAAGCCAAATGGTGGATGATCTAATCGAGTCTGGTTTGATTATCAATGACACGCTTGTACCTGTTTTACCTTTGTCAAGCCCATCCAAAAAGTGGTTTTATCCAACGTACCGCTCATCAAGAATGAAAAGCTAGAACAAATCCTCCAGAGGTATGGCAAAATAGCCAGCCCTATCAAAATGATTCCTCTTGGTTGCAGAAACCAGGAAATTAAACATGTAATGTCCTTTCGCCACAAACCTTCATGATTCTGAACGCTCAAAGTGATCCTTTAAACTTGTCAGCAAAATTAACCATCGATGGCAAAGATTACACTATTTTTATTAGTTCTGAGTCCATGAGATGTTTTGTCTGTGGTGATTTTGGACATGTCAGGCAGACTTGCCCGAATCGCGAAAGGCCAGCGGCGAAGCGCGGACACGGCTCCGCTCGCTGATGCGGAGAAAGCACGGAGGCCGCGCGCGATCCTGCTGCGCCGCTGTGGCGTCAGAACTGCAGCCGGCCGGGCCTCTGTGCCGGATGATCTGTCTGCGGAGAGACCGCTGCCGGCGCCTCTGAACGCAGCCCCGTAGCGCGGCTGGGAGGAGGCGGCGCCCGAGTCAGACGCCCGCTGACCCGCACACAGGGGCGAGCTTGGGCGCCGCAGCTCGTGCCTGCCGATTCGCTTCAACAAACTAATGAAAACAAAAGTACTGTAACCGATGACCCCATCATTCCAGATGACATTTCATCTCAGGAATTATTAGATCTAAAGGGGCAAATTGAGGAATCTGATAATGACTACGAGGACATTGAGCTAATGGATAATAATGGGATGGATTCGGAACCTGCCTCTGGAGGTAAGACCAAGCTTTATTCTCTTCAGCAGATCAATCACTTTCTTGATGTTACAAAAGGACTTCGTAAGCCAAAAATTGAGTCTTATTTCCCCGATTTGGAATTGTTTTTGATGTCCTGTAAACTGGCAATGAGAAAAGCCACCTTCGATGAATTTGACAAACCTAAACGGTACCGGCTCAAGAAGCTTCTCAGTAATGTTAGAAGTGTGTTACATTCACAAGAAAAAAAATGAATATGGATTGGTTGTGGTCTAGACACCCCTGGCCCTGTGGTTCAGTATTACTGAGTGTTTTTTTTTATTTTTTTTTTATTTATTTCTATGGCACCCTTGAGGTTTAGCTCATTGAATATTAATGGATGTCGTGATGCAGTAAAAGAGCTCGTCTTTTTAGTTATATTATGATAAAGAGCTCAAGTGTGGTGTTTCTGCAGGAAACACATACAGATAACACTAATCAGACACAGTGGCTGAGTGAATGGATGGGTCAGGCTATTTTGAGTCATGGCTCCAGTGTCAGTGCAGGGGTTGCTATTCTACTTGCACCTGAATTTAAGGAACAACCTGTAAGTGTTTTTGAGCTGGTGTCTGGCCGTTTACTGAGGGTTGATATAACTATTCATGGTACTCAATTTTCATTTGTTAATGTGTATGCTCCCAATATTGGAGCTGAACGTGTAACCTTTTTCAAGAAACTTGAAGTTGCGTTGAGTGATGTTCCTCAGGATAGGATTATTGTTGTGGCCGGAGATTTTAACTGCACCTTAGATCACACTTTGGACAGAAACCATGAAGAACCACATAGTTGCTCAGCAGACACACTTCGATCATTGATCACTTATCATAATCTTGTAGATGTTTGGAGAGAATCTTTTCCTCAGGTTAGGCAATACACTTGGTTGAAAGTGAACTGCAACATGATTTCTGGGGCTAGACTAGATAGGATCTATGTACGGAAAACCAAAGAGATAAATTCTATAACAGCTGTATTTTTCCTACTTCTCTGTCTGATCACCATTTTCTCTCTATCGATGTTACAACTTCTATGAACACTTTGAAACTTTCATACTGGAAATTTAACAATAAATTATTGCTAGATCACAACTTTGTTAGTTCTTTCACTGCTTTCTGGGAGATCTGGAGAGAGAAAAGGACAGTTTAAGTCCCTGAGTCAGTGGTGGGACATTGGCAAAATTCAAATTAAACTTTTTGCCAGAGTTACTCCGCTTACAATAAAAGTTTTTGGACAATAGGATGGAACAACTTGAACAAGAAATACGTCATTAAACACTGATGGGGACATTGAGACTACTACAGAGGTTTTTGAGCACAGCAAGCTTCTTTTACACAACCTCTTAGAGGAAAGAGCCCAGGAAATGCTGATTCGTGCAAGATTTCAAACTTTTAACAGTATGGATGCTCCTACAGCTTTTTTTTCAAATGGAGAAGAAGACCCTGGATAGAAGTGTCCTAAGTTGTTTGAAACTTCCTGGGGAAGAAGAGTTACTGATGCACATGGAATTATTTCGCATGCACTGTCTTTTTATGAGGATCTCTACAGAGCGGAACCCTGCAATGACGACATGGCGGATTCTTTCTTTTACAGGATTTACCTCACCTTTCAGATGGAGATAAATCTAAGATGGACGAGCCATTGACTTTTGATGAACTCTCTATAGCCGTTCAAGGACTGTCTTCTGGAAAGGCCCCAGGCCTAGATGGACTTAGTGCTGAGTTTTATAAACAATTTTGGCATGTTATTGGAACAGACTTGTTTTCTGTGTTTATGGAGTGTCTTGAGAGAGGCACATTACCAGTGAGTCTACGGAGCGGTAATCACCCTGTTACCTAAAAAGGAGACCTTGAGGATATCAGATGCTGGCGTCCAGTCTCTTTACTTGGAATAGACTATAAGTTACTTTCAAAGTCTCTAACCAACAGAATCAAACTATATATTTCTTCAGTCATTCATGTGGATCAATCAGATTGCATTCCTGAACGGACTATTTTTGATAATCTTTTTTAATTCGTGACTTGATTTCTTTTGCCAGGGTACATAAGCTGAACATTGGTTTTCTTTCCTGACCAGAGAAGGCCTTTGACCGGTTTGATCACGCTTTCCTTTTTAAATGTCTTGAGGCTTTTGGTTTTGGACCTTCTATTATTTCTTATATTAAACTGCTGTATACAGACACGTATAGCATGTTAAAGATTAATGGTATGCTTACGAGGCCTTTCAGAGTAAGTAGAGGCATACGGCAAGGGTGTGGCCTCTCAGGAATCCTGTATGCTATTGCAATTGAACCTTTATTGGTACTATTGAGAAACAAGCTGTGTGGTATATCTTCAGTGTTTCCTTACACTTCAGATTCAATGACTGTCAAACTGAGCGCCTATGCTGATGATGTTACTGTTTTTATTAGATCTGCTCGGGACGTTGTGAACTTAAGTGAGTCCCTGGAGATCTATCAGAAAGCTTCCTCATCCCGAATTAACTGGCAGAAGAGTGCCTCCTTTTATTGGGTGATTGGGAGAATGGAGGCCCTCCAGCACTTCCTCAGAACTGTTCCTGGAGTCTGGATGGGTTTAAAGTGTTGGGGGTCTTTCTCGGGACTGATCAGTTTATTCAGAAAAACTGGGATGGTTTTTTGAGAAAATCTCTCCGGTCGGCTAAATAGATGGAGGTGGATTCTGCCTCAATTATCTTATAGAGGCAGAGTGCTTATTATTAACAACCTGGCAGCCTCTATGATGTGGCAGCGTAAGTGTTCTTGATCCACCAAAAGCTTTATTGCAGCGCTTACAGAAAATGTTTGTTGACTTCTTTTGGGATGGCTATCACTGGTTTCCTCCTGCATATCTTCACCTACCAGTTAACGAAGGGGACAAGGGCTAATTGATTTGGTAGCAAAGGTTAAATCTCTCAGGCTAAAGACTGTCCAAACTTTACTCTACCCTGTGGTCTGTAGGCGTGGGTTTCATTTGGATTAGCCCTGCTCAGGACTTTTGGTCATTTTGGTCTCGATAGGCAGTTGTTTTTAATGTCTTCTTTTAGCAGTAATTTTTCAACAGATGTAATGTTTTATAACTCTGTTTTAAATTCTTGGTCTATTTTCAAATTTGGTAGAGATGAGAGCTACCATTTTGGTCTGGAAGAACCACTGTTTTGTAACTCTCTACTGGACTACAATACTGACTCTTCTAAAGCACTTGTAAAATGTTTTATGGAAAAAGGAATGAATAAACTTTCAGATTTAGTTGATACTTCTTCAAAGGAATGGAGGTCAGTGGTAGACATCTGCAGTCAGACTGGTTTTAAGTCAGTTAGAACTGTAGAACGGCTCATAGGTGGGCTGAAAGCAGCTCTTCCCTCCACGCTTCTCCTGTTTATTAACTGTTTTCTGTTAGGGGGTCCATCCAGAGTTTCTTTTCCCAAGTTACGTGTGTCTCCCAATGTTAGTTTTTTATATAACGACCAGGAAGGAAAGTTACTGTCCTTTAATAAGCTGCAAGAGCTTGATTTTCAGGTGGCCGGAAAGAGAGACCTCTATCATATATGTGTTAAGACAGTTTACTTTGAACAAATTAAAGATAGAAGTGACACAAAATGGAGGGAATTTTTAACAGTCCCTGCTGAGCTTTCTCCATCTTGGAGGATTTTGTACAAGGGCCTCTTCCTAAACGTTCTGGGACCTACAGTGGAGGCTGTTACATTGTACTCTGCCCACTAATTCTCATGTTTCCAAATTTAATTTGAATGTTTCTCCATCCTGTTATTTCTGTTCCTTATCTGAATCTGTTTTCCATGCTTTTACTGAGTGTTTTAGATTAGCTCCAATGTTTACACTGCTCGAGAGACTAATTGGAGGTTTGGGCTTTGTTTTTAGCAAGACATTGTTTGTTTTGGATGTAAATATTCAAAAGCACACAGTCAAGAGTGTACCTTAGCCAATTTTATCATGGGACAAGCTAAACTAGCCATTTGGAAGTCTCGTAGATTGGCTGCTGAAGGACGAAATATAAATGTTCTTCGATATTTCACTGCTTTGATGGAGTCCAGGATAAGAGTGGAACATAGATTTTCTCAAATGACTGACAACTTGCATGATTTTGAGTTCAAATGGTGTGTAAATGGTATTTTGCTGTCACTTTGTGAGGATGGGGAAATAATATTTAACTGGTGATGTATAGTGAGTGATTTTATTTATTTATTTATTTATTCATTTATTATTATTATTATTATTATTATTTTTTTTTTTTTTTCTTGATAACTTTGCAATGCAAGGAGTTGGATGTGTAATGCAAGGTTGATTTTAAATGGTTAATAAAGCGTGTTAAAAGTCAAAGTCTCTCTCTCTCTGTCTCTCTCTCTGTCTCTCTCTCTCTCTGTCTCTCTCTCTGTCTCTGTCTCTCTCTCTGTCTCTCTCTGTCTCTCTCTCTCTCTCTGTCTCTGTCTCTCTCTCTGTCTCTGTCTCTCTCTCTCTCTCTGTCTCTCTCTCTCTCTCTCTCTCTCTCTCTCTCTCTCTGTCTCTCTCTCTCTCTTTCTCTCTCTCTCTCTCTCTGCTCATCTCTGCTCATTTACTTTACTCACTGTCACTACTCAAGATCATCTGACTCTTAATAAAGTCTGGTTGTTTAAAGGCCTGTGACGTGTTCACTGATTGTACAAAGTGTTCTGGAGCTGGAGATTTTGACTTTGACCTACATCCAGATCGGGAACATTTAAAAATGTCAAAAATACTGGTACACTATACTGGTAATAGTGTGAAAGTGAGCCAAAACCACTGTGTGTGTTGTGTGTGTTTCAGGCGTTGGGTGACCCGCTGTACCGCGTCAGCACCGGGAACTACGAGTACCGCTTGATCCTGCGCTGTCGACAGGAAGCCCGCGCGCGCTTCGCCAAGATGCGCAAAGACGTCCTGGAGAAGATCGAACTCCTGGACCAGAAACATGGTTTGTTCAGTTTGGAAAGCGTCACGCGATCCGCTTTAGCAGCGGTTTAACCCTTTCCCGTCTCCCTTCAGTCCAGGACATTGTGTTCCAGCTGCAGCGCTTCGTCTCGGGGATGTCGCACTATTACGACGACTGCTACGCCGTGCTGAAAGAGGCTGACGTGTTCCCCATCGAGGTGGATCTGTCCCGGACCATGATCAACTACGGCGGGCAGAGTCTCTCCTACGAGGAGGAGGAGGAGGACGAGGAAGACACGGGCCGAGGAGGAGAAGACGGAGCTCCGCAGACTGAGAACGGAGCCGAGAAACTCATCGACGACGAGTGAATTATCAGATGAAATAAGAAATCAATGAAGGATGAGAGAGTATGTTCAGGGTAGGATGATCGACAAATACAAATAAAAGCATTATATATTACATATTTATATATATATGATATTTAATATAGCAATTCTTTATTGATAAACTACATTCAAATGACTGGGCAGACAGGAAGTGAATCACTGGTTGCCGTGTTACATACTTAGTAGAATGTTACTATGGTAACAGAATTCAACATTTCAGACAAACATTCTTTATTTGAAGTCTTGGCACTTTTTTTTGTTTTTCATAACATTTCAAACGAAGGGGACCTGAAATTGAGTTGTCAATGTGGATTTGCACAACTTTGTGAGGTTTTTCTCTCTTTTTTGCCTTTAAAACACTGGATGAATGTTTTTGAGCTCTTGTTTTGTTGTTTGGGTGTAATTTAATGTGATGGTGTTACTGTGGTTTGTGTACATAAAGGTTTGAAGAAGAAAGATGCTTGTGAAATGGGTGAAAAATGTAAATCAGATTTGTTTTATGGGCTTTCTCATTAAACGTGTCGAGGTTCAGGAACTTTTATGGCGTTCGTCTCAGTGAATCTTTAAAGTGTCTGAATCAGAGGTTTAACCATTAAAACGCACTACTTTGGAGTTGAAAAGCCACTCACAAACAATTATTAACGTTTTAAGTTTTTAAGTTTTACTTTCAAATTATTGTTTAATGACTCGCAAGTTATTAACATTTCTTTTTCCTTTATCTTGATTTGTTTTAAATGAGTATTCGGATAAACCAGTTGATAAATAACTTGACGAGTTGTAACGACTCAACGATATAATCCTGAAATGGCCTCTTAACATCCAAAAGGTGTTTCATTTTACAGTTTATCTGCATTAGCATACTGCTAGTTTAATAACATGTCGCCTATAATAACGAAAAACTTATTCGGTTTAAACTAGCGATTTCACTTCCGCGTATCAGCAGCGATCACGTGACCTCTCCCCGGAGTCCGATTGGACGTCTTTATAAGGCGTCTCCGCCCCGCCGTTGGTATCATCCGCCCCAGTGGCCTAATGGATAAGGCACTGGCCTCCTAAGCCAGGGATTGTGGGTTCGAGTCCCATCTGGGGTGAAGCTTACTTTTCTTTCTTCTGTGTTTATTGTGTAATTCAGCGCGCGGCAGTCGCGTTACATAAACGTTATCTCGCGTGCGTGCGTCCGCGGGGATTTATTTCGATGTTGTTATGTCACGAGGAAGCTCTTCCCTGACGGACTTCCCACTTTATTTTCAGTTTCTGCGGGACTGAACGTCGCCGACACAAACATGCCGAAGAGCAGCGTCTGCGCGTTAATTGTCGCGTGCTTCGTCGCGGCAGCGGGAGGCGACAGTAAGTGACTCGTTTATTCACCCGGGCGCGTTGCTGCGTCGTGAAGCGATTCGATCTGACCGTGTGCGCGGCGCGAAGTCCCCGTCTCGTGTCTTTAAAACACTGCCATTGTTTTCCGTGTGTTTTAAGTGAGTTAGAGAGCGATCCCTGACTCTGCGGTTTTGAGAAGCACATGATCCTATAAAACTCAACCTGAAGGCTGATACGAGACTCCAGTTACTGAACAAAACGATCAAGTTTTACAGAAATATAACACTTGATAGAATGGCAGTGCAATGCATAATAAAATAAATGATTTAAAGTGAAATGCAAAGTTGGGAAAGCATTACAGAACCTGTTTGAGACTTATTTTGAGCGTCTTATTTTACAATGCATTAGTTTTACATCTGAAGCTCATGCGAGCACATGATTTGTTAACAGGTGAAATCGTTTCGCTTCAGTGTTCATACATTATTAAAGTTTTTATTATTATTATTATCTGTTAATATTCAATTCGTCTGCTCTGACATGAACCAGCAACGAACACTTAACTAGTCTTCCAAACCGAGTAAGTTTGGTTTAATTTACGGTGTTTTTGGAGATCAGTTTCTCATTTCAAATCCTGCAGAGTTCCTCTTCTGATTGAAACGGCATTATTTCGGAGGTGTTTTGAGGAAGTCGCGGGCGCCCTCGTGAGTCACGTGTGTGTGTGTGTGTGTGTGTGTGTTCGCTCCAGAGCTGCTGGAAGGCCACGGCGTACTGGGACTCGACCCACAAGGCCGTGGTGCTGAAGGAGGGCGTCCTGGACCCGCAGGGCGACGCGTCACGGTTTACTATAACGACACGCTGTGGTCGACGGGATGGGGCGTGCTTTCGAGATCCGCGCGGGGACGCGGCGCGGCGCAGCGCGATGACGTCACCATGTTCCTGGCCGGATATCTGGAGGGTTTCTGACGGTCTCCGGAAGTCTCCTCATCCTCATCCTCTTTTTTTTTAATTGGATTTTTTAAATTAAAATAATACAATAGACAATACAAAACACAAAGAACAGGGATTGAGTAAAAATCTAAATTAAACACGCAATCAAGGCCTTCGGATCACTCCGAGCGCAGCCGGACAGTTTTGATCACCTTTCTATTAGTGCTTCTTTGAATAGTATAACAATAGCTTTCCAGTTCTTCATAAAACACTGTGAAACAGGCTTCTCTGTTAGAAAACTTACGAGTAGATTCATAACAAAAAGTTTCGCATTCATGTCACCTTGGCTGAAATGTCCAAAAACAACTTTTTCAAAAAGCAAATGTACCTTTTGATGAACACGGAGACATCATGCAGCAACTTTGTGAGCGTCCTCATCTTCTCAGACCGCCGACCTTCATTCAGACGCCGTGAAACACAGACGCTGCTTCATTTTTATTACGAAATAATTTCCTGCAACATCATTGTTTTTTTCATCATTGTTTATATATATATATATATATAATGACTGAAAATTGAGTTTAAATTTAATGTATGTGACTAATATTAAATGTCATAATGGTGTAAAATTATATAGCTTACAATATAAAATGGTGGTATTTAAACAAAACTGCTCTCATCCAGATGTGTGATGTGGAATGTCAGTTTATTATGTGTTTCTGTAACGAGCGACTAATAATAATGACTGGTGTGTGTTTCAGGCAGATTTTTGATCATTACACCAACATGTACCCGCAGCTGATCGAGAATCCCAAAACACTGCTGGCTGTCAAACGCTTCATGGCGTGAGTGACGCTCCTGTGTGTGTGTGTGTGTGTGTGTGTGTGTGTGTGTGTGTGTGTGTGTGTTATCTGTGCTTGCTCCGGACCGGACGTGTTGACTGTGTGTGTGTGTGTGTCTCAGGAAGCAGGACGACTGGTCCCGGGCTCAGGTGAAGAGTAACTCGTCTGATCCTCTGTGGATTCACACGGGCCTGATCCTGGCTCAGCTGGACGGGCTGCAGGCCGGAGTCACCGACTGGGCCAAACAACACGGGAGGGCGGTGAGAGCAGAGCGGGGACAGCTGCTTACTTTCCTTACCTTTTCTGTTTTATCAGGGTTGCTTTTCTGTTATTTTTCCTATTTCCTACTTTACAAATTAATTTAAAAATAAAATAAATTTAAAAATAAAATTGTTCCTTTTAATTTTTCCATTTATAGAAAAAATTTTATCATCCATTTTCATTACTATTTATTTAGCTAAAGAATATTTTTTTTAATCATCTTATTACATCAAAAGGTTAAAAGCAAGGTTAGTTAGCTGGTGTGTCTTCTCGTCTCTCTCTGCAGCCTCTGTCTCAGTTTGCCTTCCAGTTCCTGAACGCGGTCGGTGATCTGCTGGATCTGATCCCGGCGCTGGTTCCTCACGGGACGTCCAGCTTGAAGCGGTATAAAGCTCCTCCGATGGGCCACTGCTCTGCGCTCATAAAGGTATCAGACATCATGGAGACTGACGTCAGGAGAGCGTGTGTGCTGCTTCTCAACTGCTCTGTGTTTCAGATGTTGCCTGGCTTTGAGAACCTGTTGTTCGCTCACTCCAGCTGGTACACATACGCTGCCACCATGCGCATCTACAAACACTGGGACTTCAGACTGAGTGAACCACACACGGCCACCGGGACTCTGTCCTTCAGCAGCTACCCTGGTACTCACTCTCATTCATTCACTCTTTCACTCTCTCACTCTTTCTCACACTCTTTCTTTCACTCACTCACTCTCTCACTCTTTCTCACACTCTTCTCTCTCACTCTTTCACTCACTCTCTCACTCTTTCTCACACTCTTCTCTTTCACTCACTCTTTCACTCACTCTCACTCTTTCACTCACTCACTCTCTCTCTCTCACTTTATTCTCTCTCTCTCACTCTCTCACTTTCACTCACTCTCTCACTTTCACTCACTCTCTCACTTTCTCACTCTTTCACGCATTCACTCACTCTCCAATTATCTCTCTCACCCATTCATTCACACTCTCTCTCTCTCTCTCTCTCATTCACTCACTCTCTCTCTCACTCTCTCACTCTTTCTCTCTTTCACTCACTCTCACTCTTTCACTCACTCTCTCTCTCTCACTCTTTCACTCCACTCACTCTCTCTCTCTCACTCACTCTTCACGCATTCACTCACTCTCAATTCTCTCTCACTCACCCATTCATTCACTCTCTCTCATTCACTCACTCACTCATTTTCTCTTGCTCTCATTCACTCACTAAGTGTAAGGGTTTTTTTTGTTTGTTTTTTAAGTTGAATTCGTGCATCATGCAGTGCGTGGTTTGTGGAATATTTGAATGTCTGTGTTTTCAGGTTTCCTGGTGTCTCTGGATGATTTCTATCTGCTGGGCAGCGGCCTGATGATGACTCAGACCACCAATAACGTCTTCAACACCTCTCTGTACTCCTTCATCTCTCCTGCCAGCCTGTTCTCCTGGCAGAGGGTTCGACTGGCACACACGCTGGCAAAGACGGGAGAGCAGTGGGCCAAAACCTTCTCCAGATACAACTCTGGTCAGAAATCATCATTCACTCCTTTACAGAAGCTACTGGTCCGCCCATGTCTCATTGTGTTTTCCGTCTGATCCTCGCTCAGGGACGTACAATAACCAGTACATGGTTGTGGACACGAGTAAAGTGAATCTGGGCAGCAGTCTGGAGGACGGAGCTCTGACGGTGGTGGAGCAGATCCCGGGGCTGGTGGAGTATTCGGATCAGACGCAGGCGCTGCGCAGAGGTCACTTTCACTTCTTTGTGACTTTGGGGCTGAATGAAACCCGGACATGTTGTACATCTTGTGTGTGTGTGTGTGTGTGTGTGTGTGTACAGGTTACTGGCCGTCCTACAATGTGCCGTTCCACCGCAAGATCTATGATCTGAGCGGATACGAGGAGATGTGGAAGCAGTACGGCGAGGAGTTCTCATACGACCTTTGCCCTCGCGCTAAGATCTTCCGCAGCGACCAGTCGTCCGTCAGCGACCTGAACTCCCTCAAACACATCATGAGATACAACGGTAAACGAGTCACAGCATCTTCTAATGAAATCACCTCTAGGCTTCACTTCTTTAGGTAACTAGATTTATAATAAAAGAAATTAGATGACTAAGTTCTAAACCTTTTAATGCAGCTGGACACTTGATTTAAGATTCATTTCGTCTTAAGATTTATTTTATTTATTTAAGGCACACACACACACAAATATATTATATAGTGTTGTGGGTTTGTTTTTTTTATTATTTGAATTGGTTTATGTCTGGAATTTTCAACCTTTTTTTTTATTTTTTAGCATAGTATATTCTTTTAAAGTATTTTCCATTTGCATTTCTTTTTTTTTCGTGTACACACAATCATACACACATACTCTCACACACAGAGACACACATACTCTCACACACACACACACATGTATGTTTCATGTGCTCCAATTAAAACATAATAACTTATGACTCAAGTTTCTTTTAGAAATTTGTCCTTTAAACATCTCTCAGTAAAGCCGTGTGTGTAGCGTCAGCAGCTGTCAATCATCATCATCTCAATCTGTGCTCAGATTATAAGAGCGACCCGTGACTTCGCAGGGCGTACCCGTGTAAGTCCGTCTGCTGCCGTAACGACCTGCAGCAGCACCGAGCCAGTCCTGGAGGATGTTACGACACCAAGGTCAGCTGACTGCCTGTCATTAACCAATCAGAGCGCGTCCTCTGCTCTGCTGACGCTGTGTTGTCGCTCAGGTAGCGGATCTGCACATGGCGGAGGAGTTCACGGCCGAGGCGGTGAACGGGCCGACTACAGACGGAGGGCTTCCCGTCTTCTCCTGGGAGGCGTTCAACAGCACGTCCCATCAGGGTCTTCCTCCCAAATACAACTTCAGCTTTCGTCCTGATGCAGCCGCAGCTCTTCCGCCCCTGAGGATCATGGGATTTCTCTGCGCAGAGCACACGAACCCTTCAATCTTTCCATGCGACGATTAATTTGATCCATAAAATCAGCACAGAACTCTACAGCTGCCACGTGACAATCAGTCCAGGACTTTTTACTTCTCTTTTGATTGCTATATTGAGGAAACCATGTTTTGTTGCCCATTTCCATCACGCAGGATAAAAAAAAAAAAAAAAATTTTAATTTAGAATTACCATAAATAATCAGTTACTGGAAATAAGATATATGCAAGTCCAAATTGATAAAAGATAAAATGTCAATGTTACGATGTCACACACACGAGGAAAAAAGTGGAATTATAAAACGCAGTTAAAACCGACAAACCTACGAGGTAACATGTTTAATTACGGTAAACTGGGTTGAAAGTCATAACTGTGAGGTAAAACGTCAAAATATAGTATGGTACTACGTAAAATATGCATAATCCTGATTTTGAGGTAAAGTCAAAAATGTTAAAATTGAGGTGAAAATGTAGTACGATAAAGTAAGTTATAATTTCGAGGAAAAAAGAGGAAATGATGACATGCAGGTTGTAACTGACAGGGTAAGACATGACTTAAATTATGACATACTCGGCCAAAATTGGCGTATCAAGTCAGAACAGGCAAAAAAATAATAATTTACATAATAGGACTCAATATGATTTAGTTTTTTAATTTAACATAAATGTTTATTGGTATGTCATAATTCTGACTTTCATCTCATAAATATGATTTATGTCTAAATTTTGACTGTTTTGATGATTTACTGAAGCATGACTTTTATGTCGTGGTAGAAATGGGTTTCCATAAATTAACGCAACACAGATGAACATCTTTAAAAGGAGAACGTCAGTATTGTTGTCATTTTTTAAAATCTAGTCAAAGATGCGAGCGAACAACACGAGCAGAAATGTTTGAATGTAAACAGTTATGTGTTGTTTGACGACTCTGCTGTTTCTCAGATCTCTTCTCTCAGGGAACTGACTCACAAGTGCCTTTGATAGTATTTGAGCATCGCTGTCAACCAACGTTTTTGTAATCTTGTTTTTTTTTGGTTTTTTCCTCACTTTGATTCAACCAATGAATGAATGAATGAATACAAGCCTCATCTCTTATTCTTGAGTGGTTTTTTGGACACCAGTTTAGTAAATCAGTTATTCTGCTCTTTTTTTTCTGCAACTTGGATTTTTTTCAGTAATTTTTGTGTGCATGTTGTTCTTTGTTTTTGTTTTTTTTTTGGTCAAAAATATTGGCACCCCAGCTATTATGTCAGAAAATGCAACCCTTCTCTCAGAAAAATGTTGTGGTACTCATGTTTATTTATTATTTCTGTTTGTTAGTTAGAAAAGTCAAATCTGATATAATTCCACACAGAACCCAAAAAATGCATTGGACCAAATTAGCACCCCCTTTGGAAAAAACCCCAATGGTCAATCAATGGCTTTCTGTAACGCCTGTCTACTGGATTTTTGGACCCCTCTTGTTTTGCAGACTGCTCCAGGTCAGCTGTTTTGAGATCTTTTCACAGGTGATCTATGGGATTCAGATCTGGACTCATTGCTGAACTGAACTCAGAACCGTGCTTTCTGAAGTGTGTTCGGGGTAATTGTCCTGCTGGAAGACCCATGACCTCTGGTGGAGATCCAGCTTTCTGACACTGGCCACTGCGTTGCGCCCCAAAATCTAATCTGATGATTTCATGTTAGCGTTCACACATCCAGTGCTATGTGTGTCTAAATACAAATCACAGCATCACATGCTGGAAAAGGTTTTTTGACAATTTTGACAAGGTGCCAATAATTTTGTCCAGTCCATTTTTGAGTTCTATTTGAAATTTGATCAAGCTTGGTGTGTGTGTGTGTGTGTGTGTGTGTGTGTGTGTGTGTGTGTGTGTGTGTGTGAGTGAGTGTGTGTGTGGTTGCAGTGCAAACAAAAGCAGTAAGCAGGTGATTACCAAAACATTTGGAACATTTTTCTGAGAAAAGTGTAGCATTTTCTGACGGGATTGCAATTTTTTTATAGCCATGACTATATATGCATTTATTATATAAGATTTTATTTTCATTTAACTAGATTTTTCTAGGTCTAAAATTTCCTTCACATATCTTGATTTCTTAGCATTTTTACGTTATTTGAGTAAAGATTTTCTTTTTAATTTGCAGCCCACTACTCCACTCCAGTATTATTTTTTTCAGTCTATCCGTGTTGTTTCTCCATATGTTGTTGATGTTGGTCTTTCTCTGTTTATCTTTATTTCTTTTGTTCTACTTTTGACCCCTTGACCTTATTTTTCCTCACAAATAAGTAGAAATGATCATCGTCATTCATCATTATTCTTCTAAGCCATGATTGAGAGGAGATCATCATCTGTTTTCCTATGAATGACCAAAACCACCAGTGAGTATAATGTGTTTGTATGTTCACAGCAGTTTCATTTCCATCTTTCATTTTTGCACTTCAAAATTTACTCTACAGATAATTTTGAGGTTTTGGTTTTTAAACATTTAGAGGAAAAAGTTTTCTTTTGTGGTGAGTAAGAAAAAATCTATACAAATAAAATGCACAATCATGAAAACAGTGAATAATGTTTTTATTTTGACTTTCACCCCATTGTTGGCTTATATATATATATATATATATATATATATATATATATATATGTGTGTGTGTGTGTGTGTGTGTTCTGGGGCAGGAATTCAGTAGTGAGACAGCTCTGGTAAAAAAAACTGTTCCTCAGTCTACTTGTTCTAGTCTGGGGAATCTGAATCGCCGGCCGGATGGCAGGAGGGAAAACAGTTTGTGGGCAGGGTGAGAGGAGTCCTTAAGAATACTGCGTGCTCGACGCGCAAACAGTGTCTCTTCTGGATGTCCTCAATGGATGGAAGTGGAGTTCCTGTGATGCGCTGGGCAGTTTTCACCACCCGCTGCAGTGCCTTGCTCAGCAACAGAGCAGCTCCCATACCAGACTGTGACACAGTTTGTTAGGATGCTCTCTATTGTGCAGCGATAGAAGTTCACCAGGATGGCTGAGGACAGCTGGTTCTTCTTAAGTTTCCTCAGGAAGAAAAGACGCTGGTGAGCCTTCTTGACCAGGCTGGAGGTGTTGGTGGTCCAGGACAGATCTTCAGAAATGTGGGTTCCCAGGAACTTGATGCATGAGACAGGCTCCACAGCAATCCCATTAATGTGGATGGAATCATGTGTGCCTCTTCTCACCTTCCTGAAGTCCACAATGAGCTCCTTGGTTTTGGTGGTGTTAAGGAGCAGATTATTGTCTTTGCACCACGTGGCTAGATGCTGGACCTCTCCTCCTGTAGGCAGTCTCATCTTTGTTGCTGATGAGACCGATCACCATAGTATCATCTGCAAACTTGATGATGGAGTTAGATCCAAACACAGGCCTGCAGTCGTGGGTGAAGAGGAGTAGAGGAAGGGGCTCAGCACACAGCCTTGTGGTACACCAGTGTTGAGAGTGACAGTAGTGGAGCGGATGTGGCCTGACCTAATATGCTGAGGTCTGTTGGTCAGGAAGTCCATAACCCAGTTACACAGCGAGATGTTAATGTCAAGATCTCTGAGTTTGGTGATTAACTTAGAGGGTATGACCATGTTGAATGCTGAGTTTAAGTCAACAAACAGCATCCGTGCGTAAGTGTTTTGATTTTCCAAGTGTATGACTACAGAGTGCAGTACAACTCCTATTGTCTTGATAGGCAAACTGGTGGGGGTCCAGTGTGGAAGGCAGAGAGTCCTTCAGATGTGACAAGACTAGTCGCTCAAAGCACTTCGTAACGATGGGTGCTACGAGGCGGTAGTCGTTTAGGCACACTGGGCTTGGGATTTTCGGCACTGGCACAATGGAGGTGGATTTGAGACATGTTGGCACAGCTGCGTGGGCAAGGGACATGTTGAAAATGCCTGCACATGCTTGTAGTACGCATCCAGGGATACCGTCTGGTCCAGCAGCCTTGCGCGCGTTAATCCGGCTCAGTGCGGTGTAAACCTCTGAGGAGGTGAGTGTGATGGGTGGGTCGGTTGAGGGGTGATCTTGGTGATCGTTTTCATTATTGTCTCTCTCAAAGCTAGCATAAAAGTCATTAAGCTTGTTCAGATAGAACGGTCTACTCTTAACTATGAGAAACTATATAACAATATTCAAGGAGAAAAGGTATATTTTTTTTTAAAATTATAAATTATTTTATGCCAAAAATCATTAGGATATTGAAGGAATAGTTCACTGGAGAATTAAAATTCTGCCATCATTTATTCACCCTCAAGTCTGAAAAAGTTTGTAAAAAGTTGGGTGTTTTGGGTCACCATTGACTTCAACGGTAGGGAAAAAATTACTATGGAAGTCAATGGTGACCCAAAAGAGCATGATTACACATTTTTTTGATATATCTTTCTTTGTGTTTGGCAAAACTTCAGGGTGAGTAAATGATGACAGAATTTTCATTTTCCAGTCAACTATACCTTTAAATACAAATCATGTCTCATGAAGATATTTAGTCAATTTCCTACTGTAAATATATCAACATTTAATTTTGAATCATTTGACTTAATTTTCACTTTAGTACTGTTAAATGCTGAATCAACAGATTCTATTGGGTTTATGATATCTGTCTTGAGAGGTAGTGCAGATAACAACATGTGGTTAAAAATAAAGTTCAGTTTCCTTCTGTTTCACTCTTTGTCTCTCTAGAGATTCGATCAGTGATTCATTCTCTCCGACATCACGAATGAAGAAGTGAAACAGCGCTGTGTTTCTCTCGCTTACCGTGATCTCTCCATCTCTGCCTTTGTTCTCATCGGTTTTATCAGCAGTGATGAACAGGAGGCCGTGTTCTTCTGGATATAAATGGGACTCTCTGATCAAGTTTTTTGCGTCTCCCAAAGTTCTGGTCCACTGACGCCAGCAGGTGAGTCACGCTCTTGAGCAGATCTGTGCAAGGTGCTGTGTGTTACGTTGAGTTGGATGTTTTCGTTGCTCTAGCGGTTTCTCCGCCGTCCGGTCCCGAAGCCGGTGATGAGCAACAGAGATCAGCCAGAGTCCTGGTCCTCCATCAGCCCCAGCACGTGGATCTGTGTGGGAATGGTCACGAGCAACTCTGTTCTGGTGCTGCTCCTTTGGTTCATCATCTACAGACGCCACAGCAGGACCTCGCAGAGCACAGGTACGCTCCAACACTAGAAAACTAACTTTCGTGATTTTGTGAGTTTCTTCCAGCCAATGAACCAGAAAAACACTGACAGCCAATCAGAATCCATTTGACTTTAAAGAGCTCCATATCAGAGATGTCCTGCTTGCCTCGTCTGAAATCGTAATTGGGATCAGTTTGTCACCTTCAAATGCTTGTTATTCGAAAGAATGTGAATACTGCAGGTTAGTTTCTTGGGGAAATCGTAATAAAGCTCAGATGTATTGACGATATGTAGTTGAAAAAAACACCCAAAACCTGTGGACTACCCTGTGGGTTTTCCATACTAGACAGCTTGCAGAAAATTCTTGAATTTCAGTCAAATAAATTCTCTTTCGTCTGTGTAAAACAAGTAGCCTATATAATACTTGGTTATGTCTGTAGCATACCTAAATATCTGTAACTGCAAGAGAAATCAATGGAGATGATGTGAGAAAACTAATAACTTAAAACATAATAAGCCGTTCATGTCTAATTTCCAAATCCCCTTACAAAAATTACCAATGGTTTTACTACAAATCAGCATGGTATTTGAAGTAAAACTGTGTTTATAAATGATAATCAATATGACATGGTTACTACACTATTACTACCATGGCTAATTTTTCGTAGTTACGATAATTTGATAGACAGCGCTAAGAATAAACGCTCCCTTATCTTGCGTGTGAAGCAGAATTTAAAGCGCATCTGTTTTTTTTAAACGGCGGAAGAAAAGCGTACGGTCTAGAAATCGCAAATTTTAGAGTGACGCACGCATGCTAGTTGCAAGGCAAGCAGTGAAGATGGCACGTGATTGCGTCGAGAAAAAAAAAAATCAAAGGAAAAGCAGCGCGGTGGAATGCAAAACACGTTTTTGTTCAGTAGCCTAAATGGGCTTCCAACCAACGAAAGCTCGCGCGGACACTTTAGCGAGTTTCTGTTCCTCGTTGGGGTCAGGAGGGTGGCGAGGGTCTTCAGGGACGGCCCCGTGTCTCCTTTCAACACAAACACACATGCATCCGTTACCTCAGGACGCAGAACGCTGGTCTGAAGCCAGCGGAAACCCCAGCGACGCTACTGCTTGCTGCTAAATTTAACCCCTGCAGTTTTCGACGTAAGCAGGTGGTCAGTAAGTTAATACTGTTCATCACCCGTCGGCGTGGTTGTGATTCAGTATTCTGTGGCCTAATATTTGTGACTAACAAACGTAGGCGGTGACAGAAGTTTGCCTTTGAATCAGTCGCTGTCCCTGATGTACGCCGCTTTCGATCATTCCAGAACTGGTTTGTGACACCATACCCATACACCTGAACCAACCTGCAAACACGTCACTGAAATCGACGATCACGCAGAACGTTGTTTTCTACCACTCTGGGTTTCCGTTCTTGCTCCATGGTAATGACTGGCGAGTTTGAAAGACGTTCGCGTGGCGTGATCTCTGTATGATCTCACTGAAGATTGACATCATTGGGATCAGGTGTGAAATCTGAATCATAATGGCACCATGATTCATAAGTAACTCTTTTTTTATTTTAGAAGCATTTAACCCTCTCTGAACTGAAAAATCAAAGTAATTCTACGTGAGGTAAAATGAGTTAAATGATATCTTCCACTGTTGTCCATTAGCTTTAGCATTAGCTCAACTATTCAGTAGTGACCACATTTACATGTGCATGGGTGGGCATAATGCAGTTGTTTGTATTAATCAGAGTAATGCTTTAATCTCATTATGATTTACATAATGACCAGAGCAAAGCAGTTTCCATTGTTAGCTACGAATTGTGGTCACATTTTCCGCCGTTATTCAGATACCTTACTGCACAGCGAAATTATGGACCCAGAAAGGGTATGTATGTTACTGGCCACTGTTTTAATTTGATTACGTCTAATGTAACACACACTCATATGGTTGTGAAAACCGGAAAAAACATTTCTGACGCCTAGATGTTTTTGTGCTTTCATCGTAACGTTTAACCGCAATGTTGCCATAATCACATTAAGTGTATCTGTCCCGCAGGTGAAAGGACTCTGCGCCTCACACCCTGATAACCATAGAACAGGAAGAGAAAGCCCTGTCACCTTTGCCTCGCGTCAACGGCCAGAGACAGGAAGTGCCGATCGACGAGGGACCCTGTGGGCGGAGCCTGTGTAACGGAGGGGCGGAGCACGGGCTGCCACTTCCTGCCACAGAACTGGGATACTCCGCCTCGTCACCGCCAAAACCGGTCAACCTGTTTAAGTGTGAAGAGTAATGCGAGCAGCAGAATTAATACAGCGGCTAAATATCCAACATGGCAGCTGTGTTCTTCATGAATCCAGCTCGTATTCACATTCACTTCAAACTATAGACCTCATGAAATCAAAACTGCAGTGGCGTGGATCTCCGTTCATGAACCTCATGTGAAAGGAGATGCAGAAATCGGTTCACCAGCACTGGAATCTGTTGATCCTCAACAAAACCGTTTTTTTTAAAAATTTGGGAGATCTCCAGCACACAGATGATATTTGTTCATTTTTTTCTTTCGCCCCGACTTTGTTCATTAATCAGCCAGTTTGTATAATAAAGAATCTAAATAAAATAGTTTGCTGTTTTATTGATTATGTGAGTTGTCTATGAAGTCATATTGCACATTATATACATCATTCATATTACAATAAGCACGCATTCAGAATGAATAAATGATAGACTGAGCAACCAAATCAAAAGAGTTTTTAGGAATAGAGTTAAATACATACAGATGTGTGTGTGAGAGAGAGAGTGTGTTTTCTACAGGTATGTGGTGGGGTCGGTCAGGTGCAGGTATTCGGGCTGCCCCTCGCTGCTGTGTCTCTGTGTTCTCCGCTGGCGCGTGGACAGAGTTTTGCGCCGTTCGTTGCCCCGTTGGTCCAGCGTAGAGACGATCCTCTCAGCCAGATCCTGCTGCAGTCGCTGGAAATTCTCTCTGAGGGTCAAACACCACACAGTGATCATTACTGATCTGACACAGATTTAAAAAATAAAAAGGTAAGTCTGTTGACTAAAAAAAGGTACTTGCAAGTTTATATCCTAGAACTAATCTCACAATTCAAAAATTTTTTACAGCAATGTACATTTTTCATGCAATTTTACAGCATGCAATTGCATTTTTTTTTTTGCATCTTTTCTGATTTTTGTTGCAATTGCGAGTATATTTCATAATTCTGCTTCTTTTCTCAGAACTGCAAGTTATAAACATCCGACTTTGAGTTTACTTCTCACAATTTTTGTTTTGCCACAGAATACAGAAATGTAAAACGTTTTATTCTACAGTTCAACATTTTGTAGTTCTGGTTGTTTTTTGCAAAAAAAGCTCACAATTCTTAATTTTTTTTTCCTCAGAATTCTAGTAAAATGTTTTACTGGTGTATTGTGGGAGTATGTTGTGTTCACAGGATGAGAGCAGGAGCTCTTACGCTGTTGGTGGTGTTGGCAGGTTGTATTTCTGCCCGGTGACTCCAGTCAACCAGTAAGTCATCTCCTTCCCTTTACCCTGAAACGCAAACATGAGTTTCTGCTTTTATATTTTTAACTCCTCATTAACAGGACTAAAATAACAGCCTGTGATTGGTTGAATGCTAAAAAAAAGCCTGTAATTCACTAAGAGCGTGAATAAGAACCTGTGATTGGCTGAAAGCTAAAGTAGGCATTTGTAGTTGGTCAGAGACTCTCCTCTCACCTTCAGGTACGTTTCTCCTCGGTGTTCACACTCAAACTGACAGTCGGTTCTCTGCAGGATCTTAATGGTCGACTCGCTCACATGAATCCTCAGAGCTGGAAACACATCAGCGGTTTCACTCAAGAGTGTGCGAGTGGGTGTGTGTATGTTAAAGTGTGTGTTTGTGTCTTACGTAGGCCTGTAGACTCCATACGTGACGCCGTGTTGACCGTATCTCCAAACAGACAGTAACGTGGCATCTTATTACCCACCACACCAGCAGCACATGGACCTACACACACACACACACACACACACACACACACACACACACACACACACACACACACACACACACACACACACACACACACACACACACACACACACACACACACACACACACACACACACACACACTTACTTTATAATTATATAAAATTATTATTTACACACACACATGCTGAGATGTTGCTTGTTGCTATGCTGTTTACTGGGCAGTTGTTAGGGAATTACTATGTAGTTGCTGAAGTGTTGCTATACGGTTGCCAGGCAGTTGTTAGGGAAATATGTAGTTGCTGAGGTGTTGCTATGCAGTTGCTGGGCAGTTGTTTAGGTCATCACTATATAGTTGCTGGGGTATCGCTTTGTGATTGCTGGGCAGTTGCTAAGGCATTGCTATGGGGTTGCTGGGCAGTGATATTTGCATGATTTTGATAGTTTTTTAGCCTTTTGACCTGTGTCACAAGCACAATCCTTAAGATGTTATTTAAATGATGTCTAGTAAGATGCATGTATCACCATCATCTCTTTATCAATCTTCCTATTTGTCTGTACCTGAATGGATCCCGATACGAATCCACAGTGGGATTCCCGGCAGGTGTCTAAGCTGGTACGTCCCCATGAACTCCAGGATGTCTAAAGCCATAAGACAAATGTCTACAGCATGTCTGTTCCCATTGGCGTCTTGGCAGACCGGACGCGACCATGCACTGTGTCGCCAATGGTCTCCACCTGAACACAGTGGCAAGGTCTGGCTATTTAACCATATCTGGCCTTTAAAATGAAATTTTCCAAAACATTACAACAAAAATGATCATCTGAGCATCTGAACACATCTTGTGCATTTGTGCACCTTATAGACATCATGATGGTCAAGAATGCTGTCGGTTCTTGTAGATGTCGTTGAGCATGTCCACCACCTCCATGGGAGTGCTGTGATGGCAGAGGGTCGTGAAGCACACAATATCGCTGAAGTAGACGGTGACCTCATCGTTGGCTCTGGCTCCACACGGCCCGTCTCCTTCAGAGAGCGAACCACCGCCTAAGAGAGAGACGGAGCAGAATCTCTTACGCGTTTATCACTGCAAATCAGGGTCACTTCTGCTGCTAGCGAAGAAACACGTAATGGATGCTCAACAGTTGCTGTGTGGTTGCCAGGCCATTGCTAGGCATACTGTGTGGTTGCTAGGGTGTCCTGGTAGTTGTCAGGGTGTTGCTAGGCATTACTACCTGGTTCCCAGGTTTTAAGCGCACTGCTATACATTTAGTAAGGACTATGGGTGGTTGCTAGGGTATTGCTAGGCAGTTTCTTGGGCATTGCTGTGTGGTTGCTGGGCAGTTGTTGGGTCATTGCTATGCAGTTACAGAGCAATTTCTAGGGCAGTGGTCAATTCCTGGAGTTTAGCTCCAAACCACACCTGCTTAGACGATTCTAATAATCCTGAAGATCATGGTCTGCTGGATCAGGTGTGTTTGGGCTGGAGAGCTGTGGCTCTCTAGGAATTTAGTATTAGATCAATGTTCTAGGGCATGGTTATGGTGTTGCTAGAAGTTACTAAGATTTCCTGGGAGGTGGCTCAAATGTTGCTAAGCAATTACTAAAATGCCCTGATTGATTGCCATAGTGTTGTTAGGCAGATGCTAGTGTCATCTGTGTGACAGCTATTGTTATTCTCAAGTGGATATTAGCTGTTTATGTAGTCTGTGTGTGTGTTTCTGACCGCGGGAGCAACATGAAGTTGAGCTGGTCGGCTCGGTCTCTCTCAGCCTTATACAGAGCTGTCCTCTCCTCAACCAGGTGCTCCAGGTTCCTCGAGTACATCTGCAGTCGGCGGATCAGGTTGTCCATGTAGCTGGCATTGGCCTGGTTGTGAAGGTTGCTACAGAAACACAAAGCAGTGCATCAGCACACCTTCACGACCAACAAACTTGATCAAAAACGAGCATCTTATGTCACTCACGAACCTGAAGATCTTCCCCAGAGCGCCCTCGATCCGCTTGAAGTCTGGACGCTTCTCCGGATCTTCCTCCCAGCAGCTCTTGATCAGCACGAATAGCTAGAAAATAAACGGATTTAATATTTAATGTATTTTATAGATAATTAAAAGTTTATAATATATTAACCAATACTAAACCAGGAAGGTCACTTAAGAACAAAGCATTTTTTTTCACATTTCTATAATGTTTTTAAATCTACAATTAAAGCTGTCATAAAAAGCCTCATGAAAGTTTATATACCTATCTATGACATCATTAGCATGTTTTAAATCAGCAATAAAAACTGAAATGAAATGCCTCATAAATGCTTAAATAACACTAAATGTCGATTTTTAGCTTGGTTCAGCCAATGCTCGTTTGCAGTCTCAGATCTGTTGTTATGGTAACCATAACTTTAAGCATATAATGCAGTAACATGATTGGCTCTTTCATCTAGAAGGTGGGGCTTCCTTTGCTAGAGCTGCCATATATGGGCGTTCCAGTTTCTCCCATGCACAGTATCACAGGTAAACTGTTTTATAGTATATGGAATCTGGGAACCTCTGCTTCAGTCTCTCCAACAGACTCGAAACTCAGATCGGGTCGGAAGACATTCGCCCCGCGGATACTGAACAACGATACAATTTCTCTAGAGAAGAGAAGATGGAAAAACACACACAGAAAGAGAATATATATATATATATATATATATATATATATATATATATATATATATATATATATATATATATACACATAGTAAATATTATACACGCTGTTCAAATGCTCCTCTAAGACGGTAGAAGAAAGTTAAGATTCCCAAACAATGCATTAATTGCAGCTTTCGTCGTTTTGCACATAAGCGCCTGATAAATGTTTAAACGTAGAGATGTATAAGATGTGTGTTTGTACCTGCCGTATCGGAGCAGCAGCAGGTGTGAAAAGGGTTCTTCCTGAGGATGATCTCCTGCGAGATGATGGCGAAACTATAGACATCACCCTTCTGAGAAATCCCCTGAACACGCATGTGCTCCGGCGCCGTCCACAGGTCTGGAAAGACAGACAGAATTCATTCGTTCGTCTCTTGATATGTCGGCGTTGACTAACACCACAGCAGCTATACGTTAATATGACTGTCGGCAGCATTTGAAGGAACAGTTCACCTAAAAACGAAGATTTGCTAAAAACTTTTCCTTGGGCGAAATATCATACGCAAAGAAACAGGAAGTGACGCCGCTAACCTTTCCCGGGTGTGAGGATGGTGTTGCAGCCGAAGTCGGTGATCTTCACCACCATGCGGTTGTCCACCACGCAGTTGGTGGATTTCAGCCGGCCGTGAACGCCAACGTTACTGGAGTGCAGGTACGACATGCCCTGGCCAAACAGACACGGCGATGACATCATCAGAGGCCAAAGGTCAACTCACAAATGTAACGACTTGTTCTGAACGTATGGAGGCCTATGTTGGTCGTACGATTAATATTATATTATATACTTAAGCTTTTATTATATACTTTTTATGTATTTTAATGATTAAACCCTTACATATAAATGTTTAATTATAATTACAATTTTAGTTTTATGTTTTCATTTTAGTCTTAGTAACTTTGTTTTTATTATCCTTTTTTTTGAGTACTTTAAACGTAAATTAATATATATATATATATATATATATATATATATATATATATACATACTGTGTGTATATATATATTGTGTATATATACTGTGTGTGTATATATATATATATTATTTCAGGTATTAATGTTTTAATGGTTTTAGTTACTAAAATACATTATGATAACCCATATATGTGTATGAATTTAGTATAACTAACATACTGAGTTTTTATTAATATTTAAAATTAGTTTTTATTTTTAGATTTTCTGTTTTCATTGTAAATGTAGATTTATTCATCGTGTGTGTTTGTAGGCCTAACTGCATTAATATTATTATTTTTCAATATTACTATATAGGTCATTTATTAGTTTATTTTAGCAGTCTTATCTCTCTGAAAACACTCTTTCTTGGGTTTGACCCCACAATCCTTCCGTGACCTGTCTGCCCTGGAGCTTACGTCAGATGTAATTCATCACTTTTAGGTTTTCATTCACTGACTCATCTATGATCATCATAAAGCCATCAGCCAGTGTTAAACTGTTTTTATTGATGTGGCAGTAAAAGAGTCTGCTGTGTACATGAGGAAGCACGAGCGACACACACACACACACACACACACACACACACACACACACACACACACTCACACACACTCACCTTTGCAATGTCGTACATGACTGAGATCTTAAACTCCAGATCCATAAAACTCACGTCAGGATACGAGATCTTATCGTTCAGCACGTACTAAAGGAACAAAACACACACACACGAGAGTCATGAGATGATGGATGAGATGCGTTAATCTGTGATTTATGCGTGTGAGGATTGTTTTACCTGCAGCGACCTCTCTCGCAGAGACTCAAACACACCGAAAACACCACAGTCGAACTCCGCGTGCCGTAAACTTCGTCAGATTATAATAATCGATGCGTAACAACTGAGAGATGAAGAAACAAGCTTGCAGTTTGCAGATTTTTCGTTTATCAAATTAAAAAGAGAAAATCTCACGGAAACACACATATATATATATATACATATATATAAATGAGGGTTTTACAGAATTGAGCTCGATGCGTTGGTCATCAGAGAAGTTTCCATCTGTGTTCTTCAACTCCTTCAGGATGACGGGCTGCAGAAACACATAGTACACACACGTGAGAGGGCGCACTAGAGGTGATCGGTCCTCAGAAAAATGATAAAACTACAGCAATGACTGCATTAAAAATGTAAAACCTTCCCACAAGAAACCAAACTTTTATATATGTAATGAAAATCATGAATTATGTCTGCTCCGAGTCGAGGTGGAGGAAAATATACATTAAGAAATGTCTGTCTTGGCAAGTGTTTGCATAAAGACAGTTATGTTTTCAGTGAACATAAACAATGTTCATTAGATCAGTGCATTCAGTCTTAAAGAGACAGCAGCCAAATAAACCTCGCTGCTTTGGACTGAATCACTTTATGTAAGTTTATACAATAAGGCAGCGTTTTAAAGTTTGCTGATAATTTTGACGACTGATTGATGCAATAGTGTTTTTTAATGTCTAAATAGAGTCATAGAGGCCTGTTCCAGTCTGGATATTCTCAACGGGGCATATCAAAATGGAGAAGATCATGATTCAGGTCATTGATCCTGTTTTTGTTATGATATGATATTTCGGTAAGAAAACACACACACACACACACCTTTTATCATATCGGCCCTTGTGTATCAGGACGCTGTTGTCGCTCTTGTTCTCCTCATCGATCTACAACACACACACACACACACACACACACACACACACACACCTTTTTATCATATCGGCCCTTGTGTATCAGGACGCTGTTGTCGCCCCCTGTTCTCCTCATCGATCTACAACACACACACACACACACATCGCTCAGAGGGCGCGTCACAATCATCATAACCACAGACAGACAGACGAATGGGAGGTTTTACAGTCAGACTGATCTGGTTCCTCTCTTTGTCCTCCAGCAGTATGATGAGTGTGGGGTTGATGTGAGACCATTTCTTCTGATTGAAACGCACCCTCCTGTTCTGCCTGAAAACACAAACAAGTGTGTGTCTGAACACAGAGTACACTGAAAATTATTAAATTACTTTTGTTTTCTTTTAAGACCCCATGCAGTTCTTGTGAAAGCTAATGTCCAGTGTAATGCATTAGTAAAGCAAGCTATTCTTTTCAAGTAAGTAGTAAAGTAACTCATACTTACAACTAGAACCCAAGTTACTTTGATTTCCTGTTTATTGACTGACAGTTCTGCAGAGTCGCAGAGGCAATTATTTCAGCCTGTAACTTTTTACAAGTTGCCCAAAAATACAAACCGTAGCTTTTATTATTAAAAGCAAACAAAGAAGTAGTGCTGTCAAAGCACATAAAACCTTTTTATTCATTAACAATAGAATTATTATATAAATGTGGATATACATATAGACTAAGGATTTTTCTGGTCGAAGCCAATAGTTTTCTTTGAAGTTGAAGACTCATCATATTTAGATAGATAAGTCTAAAGGTGATAGAGCAAGCTTTAGATGCGCTCTGAGTGTATATTAGACTCTCTATTAATGATCTGTTATCACGGCCCCCTAACGTGACTTCGCTTGTGGATTTTGTTTTTTTAATGCTGACTAATAAAAATTTGGTCGACCAAGCCTCGCCTGGTTGACTAACGATTAGTCAACAATTCACGGGCACTCTCAATATAATGCAAACCAAAAAAGTCTATTTTGAATTGACGGCACTATAAAAGTAATATAATGCAATTTTTATTTTTTATTTCAGAGTTCTCATTGGTTCTGGGGTGAAATGAAGCCCATTTGACATGCTTTACCTGTATAAGATGAAAGCGATGGCAGTGGCCATGACCACACTGATCCCGAGAACGATCATGACTATGTTATGAGTCTCCATCCCTGAGAAGCACACGTTAGTTAGTTAGTTAGTTAGTCAACACGATGCAGGGACAGACGTGAACCAGTTTACCGTGTTTGAGCCTATCGCTGGGCAGCTGCTGCCATCCCACGGCAGGTCAGGATCCGTGATTGACCGGGTGACGTTCAGAGCCGTGCTGAAGACTTGAACAGCGTCTTATACTGAAGACAAACAACAGACAACAGACGCTTCAAAGACGCAAAGAGCACAAAACCTGCTGTACTTCTTGTGTAGAATGTTTTTATATCAGGAATTGCATTTATTCGTTTAGTTTAGTTGTTTTCAATCTTTTAGATCCCAAAGACCCTGAAAACATCATCCTCATTCATATGTATATAAATCGTGTTTACGCTGTAAAAAAAAAAAATATTATACATATGAGTATAAATGTTTACATTTTTAGATCCTATTGGCAGTAGTATTATTATAATAAAGGTAAAAAAACATTTTCATGTATAAAAACCCAAATATACTCATTATCAATAATGTAAAATCTTATTTGAAAAGTATAATAAATTTCTAAATTGCATGATTAAACCTTATATACAGGAATACTGTAATGTTAGATGTAATATTAATGGATTTATATAAAGCTATTTATTTTCTACCTTTTTCATACTTTCCAAAATCCCCTTAAAAACCCATGCTTGAATTACAACTGGAGGATAAACTTACAAATAGTAAAATTACCTCGAAGGCGAGTGTAAAGCAAGGTTGTGCTGGGAATTTGAAAGCATCTTTTAGTTCAGGTTCACCAAAAAGATTCAGTTGGTTATCGTTTCTTCATATTTCATATCGACACCAGTATCCGAGTGAGCATGGATTTATTTGTAATAAAATGCAACTTTGAGAATTGACTCACCTTTGTATGAGCTGGTTGTGTAAAACCACAGACAGATTGAGATCTCGGTCTCCGCTGGCGTCTAGTTCATAGTGTCCTCCCATGCCTGAATCCACACACACGCATGGACATTATTTATCATAACAAGCCTGTGTTCTTGTAATCGCAAAGGACCCTTTTGTTTCGAAACAAATACCCTGGGTTCTAGAGAATGTTATGTGTTCTGTTTCTTAGGACGATCTTACCTCGCTCATGTTTCTGAAGGGCTGGTCAATGCCGCCGCTGGACGGCTGCTGCTTCATCGACTTCAGGTTTTGTCTCATCATGTCGCCAAGAGAACCACGGCATCGTGGTAAGCCACGACATAATCATTCAAGCGCCTGCAGGATGGGAAACCGGAAATGCTAATTCATCCTCAGAACGCAATTTAAGATATAGGTTTTTTGGTTTGTGACGTCCATTGACTGCCATGTCATGAACACTTGCATCAAGAGTCCAGAAAAGCATGAATGAGAGAGAGAGATCTCCTTCTGCCATCAATGGTTCAATCTGAATATCCACTAAATTGCAAACAGCGTATGTGGTTCTCTCTGAAGTCCCACACGGTTACATTTTCTTCATTTATTTCTTTCTCTTGATTGAATGAAAACAGTGCATCCTTGTTTTCTCAAAATGGCGCTAAAGCGACACAGAGAGATAAACTGTTGAATAAATGTTTGCATGCAGAAATATGCAGAAAAAGCTCTTATCATGCAACTGAGGGCAGATGGAGTATTCTCATGATGATTTTTATACTTCTCTGGACATTCATTTCTGTCTAGTTCGTTACTTGGTAGCCAATGCTACAGTCGGGCAAAACCTCATGGTTTTGATGTTACGAAGACAAACAAAGCTTACACGGTTTGGAACAACATGAAAAAATGAGTAGTATTTAAGCTTGCTACTATGTCCCTATAAGTATTCATTCATAAAGGCTATGTTTATGAATATCCAAAACACAAAACATCAAAAAGAAAGAACCAAACAAAACAAACAAAAACATTTTATTCTAGCTTCATGCAATCTTTTATCAATCCATCTATATTTTTCTATCATCATTTGACTTTTCTATCTATCTATCTGAAAACCTAACACTCTTTTAACTTAGTAAACCAAGTTTAAACTTTTAAAAATGTTCTGGTGAGGCTTAAACCAACTTAAAGTTTGTCTCGAGCAAAAATGTTAGTCTGACTAATTTTGAACCTAAATCAACTGACTATCTGAAATTATCCTGGCTTTTTAAACTTGTTTTATGTAACTGGCCCCAGATATATTACTCTAGATTACATATATATATGTTCACGTTACGTTATCAAGTGTGAACAAGCTTTTAGGAGGCTGCACCACTCACGTTCATCCTCCAGGACGTGTGTCTAAAGTAGTTTCTGAAGCTGTGCATGGTGACCACCAGCACGCCCCGCATGTGTTCAAGCTGGACTCGTTGGGTGATAACCATCACTGCAAGACATATCACGGTCAGCGGGAGAAAACGCTTACGTCGATCTGAGGCAGGCTGACAGACTCACTTGAACAGGTCGATCAGGACCAAGACCACATCGCTTAAGGAATGGTGGTGTTTTTTCTTGATGGCGAGAACGCTGTCTGCGTGTCCGCACAGGTAAAAACTGCAAAGGGATGGATGGATGCATGGATGGAAGGATGGATGCATGGATGCATGGATGGATGGATGGATGGATGGATGGATGGATGCATGGATGGAAGGATGGATGGATGCATGGATGGAAGGATGGATGGATGCATGGATGGAAGGATGGATGGATGCGTGGATGGATGGATGGAAGGGTGGATGGATGGATGGATGGATGGAAGGGTGGATGGATGGATGGATGGATGGAAGGGTGGATGGATGGATGGATGGATGGAAGGGTGATGGATGCATGGATGTGGATGGCATGATGGATGGATGGATGCATGGATGGAAGTGTGGATGGATGCATGGATGCATGGATGCATGGATGGATGGATGGATGGATGGATGGGATGGATGGATGGATGGATGGATGCATGGATGGATGGATGGATGGATGGATGGATGGATGCATGGATGGATGTGGATGGATGCATGGATGCATGGATGGATGGATGGATGGATGGATGCATGGATGGATGGATGGATGGATGGATGGATGGATGCATGGATGGATGATGATGGATGGATGCGCATGGATGGATGCGTGATGGATGCGTGGATGGATGCGTGGATGGATGGATGCATATATGGGCGGACCCGGATGGACAGGCTTATAGATTTTACTCACTGTTGCTGTGGCGGTCCTGATCTTTCAGCTTTTCATCCAGGTCTCCAGGCTCTCAGCATCTCTCTGCTGAGACGTTGGAGCGCTAACAAAGCAGACGCGCGCTTCAGAGCGTTGATGAACCTGACAGACGAGCGGACAGGCGTCTCAGTGTGTGTCGCGAGCGTTGTCATTTACGTGTTGTGTTGTGAATACCAGAAGCACGCCCGTGTTGTTGATTTTTTGTAGATGTACGCCGTCTTCCACGCTGGTTTCAGATTGGCGAAGGATGCGCCCAGAAGTGGACGAAGAACTCTGAGATTTTACGCCGGGAGCAGCCGCAGGTGAGTTTGTCCTTAGTAGTCGCAGGAAAGCCCGAAGCTGCCCGCTGAGATGATGGGGATCGTCAGAGTCAAACCCACCCCTGACTGACAGACAGACAGAAGAGTTCAGTGCTGTTGTGTGTGATGCAGATAAACATAACACTGTCTGGGTTGGGGAAAGTTACTTTTAAAATTAAAGCATTACGATATTGTTTGACTCCTGAAAAGTAACTGATTGTGTTTAGCTTTTTGGAAAGTAATGCACACGATATTATAATAATGATAATAATGATAATAAATATTTCTGGCTAGTGTAAAAAGCCCCTACTAAAAGTGCAATGAATAAGACTGAGGCTGAAGGAATTTAGTAATGATTATAAATTAAATATACATTAAAAATATTATAAATTAAATGAAAACAATATATATATATATATATATATATATATATATATATATATATATATATATATATATATATATATGCATCATATTCTGAATTAGCATTTTATTGTTTTATTAACTGTTTTACTAACTGTGTAAGTGACATAATTAAATGCATGTTCAAATTTAGTCCGGTTACACTAACATCATGTTCCACGCACAGCATTCAAGCTAGAAAAAGTGCTCTGTCATTATGGCTGTAGTTTTGGTGTGTTCTCAGTGTTTACGGAGCTAACAGAAATTAGCGTAAGCAGGTCACAGCCGGGTCACATGAGTCAGGCTCGACTTCTCTACCTAAAAGAATATGACACCTATTGCGCCATTCCTATATAAGCCTTTCAGTATTAATCAGCAGCTCATTTTCTCCATCCCCAACTCCTCCTCTCTCCTGATTGATAGAGAGACTCTTTATCCTGAATAATATTACACTTAAATATCATGAAGTACATTACGTTTCCGCCTCGTTCTGTTCTGTGGTTATTACTGCTCACTCGTGACGGCCAGGGATGTTTTTGGGAAAACCAAACTTCATGCTAAGTGTCAGAGTTAATCGATTTTTTTTATGCTTTGTGTTTGCTCGAAAAGGGCCAAAATAACTACTTAACGAAACTGTAATAACGTGCTGTACTGAAAAAATTATGCTTTGAGCTGAACTTACTCAACCAGTTGGAAACGTTGCATACGTGCCAGGACGGACCCAGCATCATGCATCCGAGCTCGCTGCTGTTCTAACGGACAGAAGAAACGCAAGAAACGAGCCTCATCAGCATGCATCAGCGGAGAAGTCTATTTGACGCACTTTGAGATTGATTTCTCATCTGCAATGCACTTATTTGTTACGTTTGCGTCTGTAAGATGTTTTAAAGATGTTTGAGGTAGAATGCATGTAAAACTGACATCACCACAGGCGCTTGATGTGCCGTGAAAGCTCATACGTCTGCGAGACATCTGCAATACATCTATAGGACATCTCCTTTTAGATGACAAATAGACTTGATTTAGAACTAACATCTGAAAGACATCTCTCAAGCGTTTGCACGGCAGATGCGCTCTAGATCAAGAGATCTTTAACAGACGTCTGCAGACGCACGCGTGAT
This sequence comes from Puntigrus tetrazona, assembly GCF_018831695.1. Classification (NCBI taxonomy): domain Eukaryota; kingdom Metazoa; phylum Chordata; class Actinopteri; order Cypriniformes; family Cyprinidae; genus Puntigrus; species Puntigrus tetrazona. Next base: position 1,891,611 of record NC_056701.1, read on the forward strand.
TCCTGGCACCCCAGCGCGGGTTTATATCTTCGCGCCTGAGGACAGACAGCGCTTAATCAACCGGAGCGCCCTTCAAGACGTCCTCTGAGCCGATTGTAATGAAGCAGAACTCACATGCAGAGACTTGAGGATCTCCACGGCCTCACACGTACTGCTGTCACAGCCCCTGCGCGCGTAATGCGTCGTGTTAAAGCCGCTGAACAGAACCTTTGATCTGAAGTCCAGACCTTCGAAACAAAGCCAACAACGAATCTTAGTCAACTGTACTTAAAAGCATATGGCGCTTTGTTTTCTGAGCCTCGGAGACAGATCATCGTGAAAACCTCACTAAAAATACTAAATAAAATAACTGACTACTTCTATAGATATATCTATTATTATTATAAGTTGAAACTCTAGGAAAAAATAAATGCATTTATTAAAACAGTAATATACAAAAAATAATATAGAAATATAAAATAATGAATAAATACATTTCAAATAATAAATAGTATGATACAGCAAATGAATAAATGGAAAGACTCCAAAACACAAATACAATAAATACATTAAATTATAAATGAATTCGTTTCATCCAGTCCCCAACTGAGACTGGTTTTTCCCAAGGTTTTTCTCTTCCGTTCTGTCACGGATGGGTTTTTGGTTCCTAGCCCTTGAGTTGGGGACGCTTTAATTTCTACCAAATATCTTTGATATCGCTCTGATTCCACAGATACTACTTAAACTAAACTTCTGACGTCTATCAGTTCAATAATTAAATGCCTTCAGCTGAAAATCGAGTGTTAATCTTTGTTATTACACGTTAATGACACTCTATTTCACAAATAACTGTCTTCTATTGTATTATGTTCCATTTTATTTAACAAATAAATGGTTTATTTTATAACTACATTGCATTAAATACATCATTATAGCGTAGTTGTTTCTCTCTGGAGAAGTTACTTTATAATTCTTTTGTCTTTAGATTTCCAGTTTCATACGTTTTCTGAATCTGCTCACCTTTGTCCAGGTTTTTTCGCTCTACGCTTCGACAGCCATTTCCACCCGCGTCTTTGACAAACTTCAGGCTCCAGGGCGAAATCTTTCGTCCCTCCAGCAGAACCACGTTTAACGTGACCGAGGAGTTCCTGCAGCTCAACACGTCGAACCCGGAGACGCAGCGCGCGAGCCCAACCAGAACCAGAACCAGAACCAACCCAACATCCTCGGCTCAGCTCAACGCTCGCAGATGCGCCGCTCCATCAGAAAGGTCCTCAGCAAGCATCACGCGCCGAGCTTTCTTTACAGGAACCTTACAGAACCTGGAGAAAATGCGCCGGGCCAGGTGTGTCTCTGAGTGTTAATGAACAACCAGCGGTGAACAAACAAAAAATCAGCCTGGTCTGAGAAAAGTCCTGCCCCTCCTGAGGTGGCACGCTGCGGCGCAGCTTTACATCGGCTGGAATTACAGTAAAATCCTCAAAGAATTACAGTAAGAACCGCAGGTGGCTCGAGTTCAATAAATCGGTTTCAGAAAGCCCGGAGAAGTCTGGAAATGTCCTGGAGGACCTTGGAGGGGCCAAAGGTCTTGCGCGCCGTAAAGCAGAACGCGATGACAATAAAGCTGACAGATAGCGGTCTGTGGAATCCGCTCCTGTAAAACCTCTTCTCAGAACCGGTGTTTGCGACGGATGACGGATCTGGGCGCGACGACCGTGAGAAGCGGGCCCGGATCGCGCCCTGTTTTCGACGCCAGTGCAACAAAAAACGAATAGATGCAATGAAGGCGCATTTCAATGACATTTCTCACGTTTTGTAAAGAAACCAATCGCAAGAGAGGTTTATCCTTGCTGAACTTTTAAGCTTAAATCGCGATGTTTGCATGAAGTTTCACGTGAAAACATTGAATCGAACAGCAAGAAAAGAGGCTGTAAAAAGGCTTTAGCTATCGGGCGTATCTCGGTGTCTTCTGATCAAAAATGAGAGAAAAATGTAAAATCAGGACAGACCCGTAATGGTCTGCAATTTCAGAACGGCATTGAACTCTGGATCAGTTTGTGGGATTCACGTTCTGGTGGTTATTCTGGAGCTCGGACAGAAGCAGAAGTGAACCTGGGTTCCTTTTTATTAAACGCACTTCAACTTCTCTTCCTCTTCCCTAACGTCTGGCCGGCGGTGATCAGTCAAGTCCGGCTGCGTATTATGAGGTTCGGTCGGGCCTGAAGGCCGCTAATCGCTTCCAGAGATTTCAGAATTCACCGGCTCCAGGGACCGGGCTTCTGGGAGACGCGGTAGACTCTGCTTAAAGAGAACTGACGGCTACTTTTGCGGCATGCGTTTGCATCCGATGGCAAAACACCGAAACCGAATCTTCGGAGGAGAGAGTATATGCTGCACGTAATTTGCTTTCCGGTCGTGATCTGCGTCAGCCAGCAGGTGGCGCTGTAACACTGAGAGCACAGAACCTGCGAAACCTCTCGAATACCTCTAAAGGCTTAGAACACGAAACCGAATTCCGTTTAAGTCTGGCGTGCTTTAACTTTTCCGTGCAGGCGCTGAACCCCATCTCTGACCTAGTTCTTGCAGCACGCGCTTTGCGGGTCTCACGCGCCTTTTGCGACTCAAAGCCCCTGAACACGAGAAAGTTAAGCGCGTCCGCGACACAGCTGTCGTCGTTTATGAGCAGTAATGTGTCTGAATGTGTGAATCTTCCAGCGCTGGTTCAGTCAGTCTGAGGAGAGGACGAGCAGCAGCAGCTTTTGTTACTTTTTATTATATTCATTGCGTGGAGATTTGCGACACAGTGTATTGTCTTGTTATGAAAGCCTGGCTAAGGCACACACACACACACACACACACACACACACACACACATGCATATTATATATTGCAATTTTACACAAGAATATATTGAAATGAACAAAATACAGTGTAAATGTAATGCAATGCAAAATAAATCAATAGTGTAATATACACGTAAAAATCTTCCTCTCTTATTTTAGAACTTTTTCCAGTCGTGTGTGTGTGTTCTAATTGTAAAATGTTTATTTATAGGCTATAGTAATATGTTGTGTAATGTGTGTAATCTGCTCTTCTTCTTTTTGATGTGTAGTGTGTAATGAAAGGTCTGGGCTATTACTCACTAATAGGCCTGTGTGCATGATTCGAAGGCTTCCTCTGATTTTGAGTACAGAGGAAACGATTTTGTTTTTTGCGAATTTAATTTGACGATTTGGGAGTTTCGTGAGAAAATGCAAAACTGTATTCATTTATACATTTGATTTATTTTCACTCTAAATAACTACATCGTGCATCTGTGATGACTGAGGTCTTAAAACATATATCTAAATGCATGACTGTTTCTTTGTTTATCTCCCGTGTATAGCTCACGATGTTAATTCATGTATTCTGGTTTCATATTTTGGTAATTAAAGTGGCTCATGAGGTCAAAGCTACCTAATCTACATATTTTTATACCAATATAGTATGTGTGTCGGTCAGAATTTCGTGCTTTAATTCAGTTCATAACTCATTACAGTTATTTGCATTTTTATATGTCCATTATTCCAGTAATAGTCACTGTTTCAGGTCTCAGGTGTGATGAAGCAGGTGAGAGAGTTTGTTACATGTAACTCTTCTCACGGCGCGGCCAGCCACGCCCTTCGCGCATGTGTGACCAGACTCCGCGCGTCTGATTGGCTGAGCCCCCACCCAGCGCTGCAGACAGAACCACATGTGTATGAATTCATTCACACTCAGCAGTGAACATGTAGTGTGCAATTGTAAACCTAGTAAATAACACTCGCCGGGAATCGTTTATCTTCCCGGTTTCGAGATAGACTGTTTCTTCATTCTTATGCGTTCACTCATCTCGAATCATTTCGGAGACTCCGCTTTCTACTATACATGCAATTGATTTTTATTTATTTTACGCCTACTTCATCTGCTGGACGAGGAGACATGAGTGCGAAGTGTCGTGTCGCCGAGGTCGCACGTGTCTTGTGCTTGTTTGATGGAGTTGAACGCTGACTCCCGGAGGTAACAAAACCTCTTCATTATCCACAAACATAACGTTAAACGGAGAGTTAATGCACAACAATGAAAGGGGTTCTAATAGATTCTGTCCTCTAGCTCTATGCGTCGCGATCCACCATGCATAACAAATGTTTCTATTCTGATCGGTGTGTGTGTGTGTGTGTGTCTCTCGTGGGTGTGTGTGCTGGTGTGTTTGGACAGTATGGCACGCTCTGTACTCCTCGCACGTATACACTGGCCTCTAGCTTCCCGTCAGAACGCTCTTGAAATGCTTGGTAACGTAAACATTTACCAAAATGACCTAAACATCACCGCGCATCCGTTCGTATAGCATTACAGGGTGATGCCTATCTTGAACGCCTCGTTGAGGGAACGTTGTGTCCCGGCTCTTCGTTCGGTTGCGTTCAGTACTGAGTTCACATGCCGTTCTGGCCACGTAGTGTTTATTTACGTTCAGATCGGCGTCCTCGGGTGTTTGCATCACCAATCTTGTCCTCAGCTCATCTCTGTTCCTCCCAAAGAAAGCGCTTCCTGGAACCTATGTAGCAATGGGTCGAAAACGCTTACGCTTTCTTAAACGGAACGTTTTAAGAAAAGCCTGTTCGTTTTAGCAGAAACTCCGACAGTGTCGTTTGTATTGACAGCCAATCAAAAGCCCCGGTTTATTTAAAGGCTAACTTATTTTTATCACGTGTTCAGAATAAACATCGTGGCGCGAACGGATAATTCATCATTTAGCGTTCTGGTTTTAATGCATCGCTGATTAACGATGGCGCGATCAATTGCTCATCTGCCTACACCTTCACGATACTCTTAAACTCCGCTTTGCAGAAACGCCTGGGGTGGCCATTAATCTTACCTAATTCCGTTACCTCTACTTGAATGGCTTCGACATGTGTAGTGTGATAGCCTGCAGCTCTGACAGAAGAACGCATAGCGTTCTCGTTACGCAACCCGTCATCGTGTTCTAGCGAAATTTCGTATAAAACGTAACAGTATAAGGTACAGAGCTACTAGGAGCTGACCAGCCGTTGCCGTATCCAAGCGCGTTTAGACGTGGTTTGCCGGCAGAGCGTGGACACTGGAGCTTCACTCTGAAAGCCGTTGTACGGTCGACTCTACGTCAGTTTAATCCACCAGAAACCACTCCAGTTAATGACCAGTACCATTTGTGTGTCTGCAGAAAGATGGAAGCCCTGGGCTGGGCTTTTACTTTCTTCCAGGCCTTGAGAAAGAAGGTGAAGGTCGTGTGGTGGGCGGTTTCAGATTGTTCCCAAAATGCGCCAGAACAGCTCGAGGGACGGAGATGAAGGTCAGAGGGCGTTCTAGGCCTGTTTCACGCACGATTAGCCAGCAGGCGGACCTCGTTTGTCGGTCGAAGAGACATGCAATAGGTTTTGCATTGGTTGGGGAATGTGGAAGAACCGGTGAACCGGATCTAGTCAACTCAAAACATAACACAGCAGCCCATATCTCACGTACTCCCTCTCGTCAAGCAACCCAAACTGATGAAATTAATTTCAGTTTGAGACGTTCTTCGATTCATTCAGAGAGAGGCATGTAGAGGTTCGCGGAGGTCTTTTTCGTGTGAGAAACGTCTGAAAAACATTTGTCGCCAAGATCAAAATGGCAAAGGCAACGATTAAATGTCTGACTTTGGAAAAAGCGGCCGCACGAAACTAAAAAGTTGAGATTCTGTCACAGAAAGTGTTCTGCCGTTACAGGTTATGGGAAATGTTCCATGTTTTGGTTTGGACAGTTCCAAACAACGATTTGACATGCATGCAAGGTATAAAATAATACAAAATAATTTCTTCATTACCACATTCTTTTACTGTATTTATTCCAACAAATCCCAAATGATTCAGTCAGTGATTCTTGTTCAGACCCTCAACAATGACTGATTGGTCGATTTAACGCAGGCGAAATCACGCTAATGTTTCATGTTGAGGTCATCATGAAAACAGTTTTATTGCAGACCATTTCAATGATTCAAATCAACTTTCTTGAGAGGCAATAACTTTATCCAGCATGATGCCTTTCGGTTTTAAACTGCAGGATGCTTTTACGTTCATGGAGGCTGTGCTCATCATTTCAAAAATCATAACAGACCACGAAACTGCGTTCTCACTCCAAACTGAATAGAATCAGAATCCCCAGTCACGAAATAAATACAGACAATGGCAGCCATTAAACAACGAAATATTAAAGTTATCAGTCAAACAGTGAGAAGTTCTCAGCGCAAATGAGTTTGTTTACATCCACGGTTGCTAATACAGGTAAAGGTCACCGGATGATTTATAAGATGTTCGCTGAGCAGATGTGTTTTTATCAGTTTGATTTGGTGCCCCCTTTACCGCTTTGTTTGTTTTTCGGTTATTTCACGCAGCCATACGCAAATTTGATCGGCCGCCTTCGCAGAGAACGGAACTGCGTAATATAAAGACGGCAAACTCATTCTAAACAGGTGACTGTTTTTATGTCCGTAGATCCTAAATCACAAATGCCTGATGGTTTGCTATACCGACGCTTTAAAATGGCAGAACTTTCGTCAAAAGTGTTTGAAATGTAAATCCGCTTCAGGCCATTCAGAATCATCTGGGCGAGAGCGCTGCAGGACTCATCAACTTCGTCTCAGCTACATGGGGCCTTACTGCTTACCCAAGAAACGGAAACACACGACACTGTAATGTGACGTCATGCCATTTCAATGCAGCAAACCACAAATGTCTCTCTTTTGCCCCCAGAGGACGTTTCATTGAGTTTCAGAATGGCGCGATCAACATCTCGTTCGCATCGGACGCAAAGCTGCACTCTAGAAGAGCGGATCGGAAGTTCCTCTGAAATCGACAAGGCAATCTCAGTCACTCTTATTTTTCCAGAATGGACCTTTTTTCATATTTCCTGTTTTCAGCGTGCAGTCGCTCTTAACTTCAAGAGCAGTGAAATCACCTTCCAAAGGTCTTAGTTAACATAAAGGTGCAAAGCGTTTGACGCCCGTGTTCCTGTGCTTAACGGGTCCATGGGAACTGATTGATTTCGTTGAAGCACTAAAGACCCCTTAACTTCAGTCCAAACTCTTCTGTCCCGTAGAGAGAAGATACTAGAGAAGTTTGTGGCGTTCTGCAGAAGTGAGTTGGTTGAAAAGTGGTCATGTTCAATTGCAGTGAGCAGGAAATGACATCGTCGGCTCCTCTGATGGTTCGAAGCAAATGATGCGTGCTGAAACAGGGTTGTTTGGCATATAACACACACACACACGCTTATCTGTGTTAGCGTGATAAGAGCTAACGATGCATTTGTGTGTGTTGACAGACTTAAATAATCAGCGAGAGAAAAATGAGTGTTTACTTAACAACGTCGCGGTTGTCTTATACACATTACCACATTACCACGACACACTACTACTTCACAAGGTAGTGATATCTGGACTCGCTTTCATCAGTTTTGCCTGTAAAGTCCAGCTCCGTTTCAGACACTGGCTTTGTGCTTTTCTTCTGTTTGACGGACAGTTGGGGAGGGGCCTGGGTGCGCATCAAGCCTCTGATTAGCCAGCGCTGAGCAAACTGTTGAGTCAGTGTTGAATGCTGCGTCCAGTGGAGGGCCTATAATGAGTGTGTGTGTGTGAGTTGAGTGTGTGGTAATTAATTTAACGACCGATTAGGCCTGGAGTTTCTCAATCTCTCTGAGGACAAACAGTCATTTATAGTTCACGCCTCCCGCAGAAGACACTAAAAGGGTCGTTACTGAGAACGAGCCCAGGGCTTTAGTAAACCACTGGTTTGACAATAACCTTTCTGTTTCTGTCATCCTGATTGATAGTCTGACTTTTTAGAAAGAAATGGCTATTTCAGTATACGGTGCAAACATCCACCTCTGTGATCTTTTTGCTGGCAAACGTAAGAACAACTGAATATTTCTTTTTACAGAGAAACACTTACTGACTGAAGCAACTTAGTTTACTTGAAATATCCAGAAATACAGTTTTGAAAACAGTTTTCAGTGAGTGTCAGATATGATCTCTAGGCTTTTGATGAACATTTATTTGTTCTTCTCTCTCAATCATCATTACATAGCATGGCTACGTAAATGATAATCCATTTGATCTGGTCTGGACCGATGTAAAACAAATATGTTTTTAGGCAACGATATTTTTATATATACAGTGTCATACACAAAGCATCCCAGCAGTAAGATTTTGAAATGTATCTTTCTGTGTGCTCTCCGCTCTCTTCAATAAGCAACAATCCAAGTTGCTGTATCTTTATAAAGATCTTAAACATTTACAGTACAGTCCATCCAACTTTTTGCAATATTGCACAATTTGTGTTCAATTTGAAGTTCCATGTTCTAATTGGTATGATACTACAGTAGTGTGTTTCTTGGTGTGTTGGTTTAATATATTAGGTTTTATAGGGTTTAAGGTTTGTCCTGATTCACAGGAAGAGGGCTGGTAAAGTTTCAAAACGGTCACCCAAACCTTTTAACTTGGAAAACGCTGAACTTTGATGCCCGAGGCTGAGCCGAACGGTCTTTTTCTTAATCGCGGGTTCTGCCATTGTCCGCAGGGGGCTGACTGGGGTTTCATATTCTCCGAGGAGGGCTGTAATGCCCGCTTCTGTCTAAAGTCCTGGAGCAGGAAGCGACTGACGCCATCTACTTCTTCTCGCAATGAAACTACATTGGAAGGCCAAACGCCTTATGTATATGCATAAAAGTTAATGCGCGCTTGATGTTCGTTTATGTTAACATTTGTTGACGGTTTAGGTGGAAACGACGCTTAGAGTCTTTTGAAGACCTCGGACGATCGGCGCCCGCCTGCCTCCCAGCGACACGCGCGTTCTGCAGGGAGATGTTCTTTAAAGTCTACCCAATGAGGCGTGAAGCGCGGTGCTCGCTGCACGGACTTCAGATCGTTCGCTGCAGTGCCCTGCCGGGTCCTTCACGAACCAGATGGATCGAGATAGAACTACTGCTGGGCCGCAGACTAAGGGACCGTATGTAAATATCATCACGAGACTTGGCGTAGTTCATTTTTTGGGAACATTTTAATGGTTTTCCAAATATTCATATTTTAAAGATTTACCTCTTTTTTTATAATAAAAGTTGCTCACTGCAGCCACGTCACACTGGCGAAGATTCGGGAGTGACATCTGCGCATTTAATCCCCTCTGCAATGAGGCACAGGACTCCGCCTCAAGAAGATGTTACCAAAGTATTAGCTGTTAGTTATCAGTTAGAGGCTTGTTTGTTTACCAGGTGGCGTCTGCAAATGCAGCATTTTTTGTACAGTGTATCGTGAAATAATGCATTTTAACTGCTTTACTTGAAAATAATTGTTCATCCACTCTTAACATGCCAAACCAGTCCTTAACGCTTCGCGTCTCGGCCATGTTGGCAATTACAAACATCATCATTCATAGCTTCCATACCTTTTAAAAGTATGCGCTTAGCATTTCTGTCGCTACAGCAGTTGTCGGATATCAGATGTTCAGCCGAAAGCTGGCATCTCAGTTCTATTTTTCAACCGTTAAAACTTCTGCTCGCTTTCTTCAACGGTAAACCCCACCTCCTTTGATTTTGATCGTCATTTCAATCAGCCCGGCACTAAAGAGCCTCCTAGGTAGAAAAATTTTTTCCAGAGCATGGCCTTAAGCCAGATCATTACAGCTAGTTCCTCAGACAGCGCCTGTTGAAGATGTCGTTTTACATACATGCTAAATCATCATAAAACCAAAGACCTCTCTAACAGACGGATGAGGTGTAAATGGAGCCGGATTAGGAGTGATCTCGGATCGGCGGTGTGTGAACGCGACCGCGCAGTGGATCTGCTCCAAGTTAAGTTTTGTCGCGGTTTTCCGAGAGATGTTTGCGCCATTTCTGAAATTGTTTATCCTCCTGTGCTCCTCGGACTGGACCCAGGTGTTTAATGAACGGTCTGCGGGTATCACAGACAATATGATTGACTGAAACGGGTTTGAAGCCGAGTTAATTAATAGTTGGTTCAGCTTGAGCGTAGCTCGTGAACGTTTTAGATGTGACTTTACGTTAATCATTCCAGACATCGCCAAACATTCTCTCCATCCCTGAAAACATGTGTTGATCCCAGAGATTTCCAGGGCATTGTAAAAAAATTTTTTTAAACCAGATATCAAGTATTTATAATTCAGAATCCATGTTCTGTTTTGACCATGCTATGAATGTCGCTTCATGTCTGGATTTCGCATAAATGCACTTTAACTTGAATTGATTCATATTTGTAAAATTACACTAACGGTGTAAATGAAATGATTAAAGAAACAATGTGACTTTAATTATTAAACTCATTTTGAGTATCTTCTGCATTTTTTCTTTTTCAATTGCACTCAAAAAGAAAGCTTTGTTTAAAAACCTGAAGGGTATTTTCGGTTTCTGGAGTTCCATGATACAAGTCTTCTGATCTGACGCTTTATAGCATGCAAACATTCGACACTTTGTGATCAATAATGTGTTTGAAGTAAGAGAGCCCACAGACGTGTAGATCGTGAATTAGTTTTATTAGTCCTGCAAGGTTCAGCATGGTACAGTGACCTGAGCTCTGAGAAGTGCTGAAAAACAGAAGAACGTGCCGCTGATCATGACCGACTCTCTGAGCGACACACTAAAAACAACACGCTTAAAGTCGAAAAGAAATATTTGGTTAGCCGCCGTTGTTTTTCAGCCGTCTACAAATGCTACTTTTTTTTTTTTTTTACCCTGAAAAGCCCCCAGAAAGATCTGGGAGAGCGTGGCCATGGCAAAGCCATATTTGCTTGTGCTTCAAGTGCAATATTAGTCCACGACGCTTCCAGCGTGTAACGGAGAAAACCTGTCCGGACCACGGCCTGTTATTCACCTCAAATCACAACTGAATTATTTTTTGCATAATGAAAATTAAGCCATTTATTATTTTTTATATTGTTTTAAATAGACTTTAAGAGAACGAAGTATTGCCCTCCATTCTCAGTGTTTAAACAAACCCTAATTAAGTTATTTTGAGGATTCTCACATTAAAACCAATCGTGGCCTTATATTCAAATGAACCGCTGGTGCACTTTCTATATTGTAGTTGTATTGCATGCAATCAATGTCTGTAATGACCTTAAACTCTCCACAACTTTACCCGTATTCCTCCCAATAGCAGCAAGGGTATTTTCAGATATAATATAGAGGACAATAAGTACCGCTTATCCCAATTTTGATGCACGAGAAAGTGAGAAATGGCTGATTAAACACGTTAAACGCAGCACAATTAATAAAAGGTTTCTTAGATAGCGTGGGTGATTATGATATGGGCAGGTTTTAGTGAGATCCACTCAACCATCGCTGAACATTAAAACGAAAGAGAAATGAACATAAGAGCCTCGAAGGGATGCGCGGTTCTGACTCGCCGAGCCCGCTTCCGGTTTCTCCACGACAAGCCTTTGCTCTCTCTAGGAGCTGATGATCTGACCCGACCAGGAAACCGTGCTTGGTTCCCGCTTTGAGGTGCGTGATGATCACCTCCACGTGCCTGGACCTTCACGCTTGGGCGGATCGGCAGCTCCACGTGACTGCCTCTCCACGGGACGCATTCTTCGGAGCATTGATGCAATACCAAATACAGACTCAGACATTTTACCATTCCTCCGAGAAACTGCACGCTATTTCAAATAAACATCAGGTTAGGCGTAGACGTTTACTTCAGGCTAAAAGCAACAGATGGTAAACGGGCTAAACCCATTTTTCCCAAAAGATTTAGCAAAAGCACATAACAGGATTGTTTAGTAGTCTATTTTAAAAATTTACTTATCCAAAATTGTATAATAATACATTATTATAACGGTCATTATAGTATTAACAATACTGATAAAAATGGCTGCATATGGCAAAATATTAAATATTATTTTTTAAATTATAAAATGTATTTAGTTTTATTATTATTTCACATTATTATTGTAATTATGTATTAATTATGTATTGCAATAAAAATATAAAAATTATTTAATTTTTAAAATCCTTGTAATATTTCATAAATGATTACTTCATACTACTAGTCCTACTAAAATTAATACATTTAAATTATCATTATATTGTTGTTATTATATATATTATATATTATTTATACTTCTTAATATTTCATATTTAATCACTGTTTTATATATATATATATATATATATATATATATATATATATTATTTGAAATATTTTTTGTGTGTATATATATATATATATATATATAGTGTGTAGAAATTCTTTCATTTAGAAATGTGTTGTTCATTAAATTAGATATGAAATATGTTTCCATGCAGGAAATTCTCCAGCAATGTTTTTTCTACAAATTTGGAAATCACTACAGGGAGGTTGATATACTTGATGATGACATGATTATTATTATTATTATTATTATTATCATGGGTTTCCTCTCCACTGTGACTTCTGAGGCGTGGACTCCAGAGCCGGCGTCCGTCTGAACTTGACTCACTCTGAGATGTGCAGGAAGATGTCTCTCGCCGTGAGTCGTGCCTGATGTGTCCGTGAATCGCACTCCAGAAGTCTTTACACACGCCCTTGAAAGACGTGGCCCGCTCGCCCGACGCTCCTGCAGACACACAGAGACGCAGATCACCGATCGGGGTTCAGCCCGCTGTAACCCTGGAACGCATGCTGGTTCCCGCAACATTCCGGAAGGTTATGTTCGAGAACGCCGAACGCTATACTGACTTACGTGAGAGTACGCGGCGCTGGCGGCGCCAGGCAGCGCGGAGCCCGGTGAGCCCTGCCTGCCCCAGACGCCGCTGCCTTCTCGCGAACAACAACGAACAGCGCGGAGACGGGTCCGTTCCGGCCATGATCACCGGGAAGACCCGTGAGGAGACACTGAAGTCACATCACGCCCCGCGCGCGTTATGAAGGGCGCATGCACGGCAGTTAAACATTTGGCCTTCTCTCTGTGTGTGTGTGTGTGTGTGTGTGTGTTTACATTCGGGACGGTTCGCGCCCCGTTCCTCGCGCATAAAAAGCCTGCATTGTCTTGAAAGAGGCCTCAAGAACTCAAGAAACCGCTCTGAGATCAGACTGAACTGAGCGCCTCACTAAAAAGCGCAGCTAGGACTGTTCTGGGGAAAAGAAAAACTATAGAAACTTGCTTTTCGCTTTTAATGGAAACCTTCCATCCGTCGACTTCTGCTGGTGGCCTGTTAAAAGCGCTCCTAAAATCTTACTGCACAAACCATTTTATTTGCTTCAATGTCTAAAATTCGATGCCCCAAGGTTGTGAATGCAGTGGAAACCATTACCATTACTATTTTTTCACTTTATTTAATTTTTTTCCAGTAGGGGTAGTCTATTTTAAATATTTGATAGCATATAGCATTTTTTTAAATCTTACATTCTATTTGATTGGAAGGTACAGAAACAGTGTCTATTCGACCTAACAGTACGCCTCCGTCAGGTATCAGATGGATAATTTCTCTTAGTAAACGTGGGCGCAAGTGCAGGTGGATGCGTGATTAAATCCGCCCTTGTGACGTCACCGCTGCTGCTGGTTCTGGCACATGTACAACTCCAGCATCAATAACCGGCATCGCCGCTATTCAATTCATTTCTAAAGGCAGCACGCGCATTACAATACGCGCCCGCGTCACGTCCATTTAGCCAGAAGCGAGCTAATTTCCCAATGACGCATAAAAAGGTGTTTTCACTTGACACGACGGTTTGACCGCGGTAAAATTACCAGAACTGGCGCCAAATTCTAACCGTCACGTTGATGCTGAGGAACGGCGGCTCGAAGCACGCTCTTTCATCCTCCGCTTCGAACCTTCGACGGAGGACAGGGGCCGCGCTTCAAACCCTCTCAGTACCTACCACAGCATCTAAATACATACACCGTCTGCAAGAACTCCTGTCTTAGTTTCTGCGTCAACAAAAGCTGAGTTATGGATCAAAACAGTCTCGCTGACATACAGTCTGAACACCACGAAAGCACAGGAACGCGCCAAATGCAGAAAACTCACAGGCGCTTCCGCCCCGCCGACGAGTCGCACGGATCCGCAGGAGCTCGTGATGGAGGAGATCCCCGCTGGGCGCGATGCTCACCGAGAAACTGAACCCCAGGATGACGACCGAGCTGTTAAACGAGTCACCCCAGCAGCAGACGGCTCCGTGTCCCGGGAGGTGACGTAAAGAGCTCTCACGGGCGCCATCGAATCAGAAGAAAATATATCATATATACATCATAATATTTTATGATGCCCCAATACTCTTTAATTATAACTTTAGAGAGCAAAATGTGGTAAAACATGAAATCTTACTACCATGTTATTTTTAGCAGCAAATTATGAAGCGATTACTGTTACTATAGTTATTGTTTTTATTCAGAAACGCATAACTGTCAAAATATCAACAACTCTAAAATCGAATTAAAAAAGCAAAGTAATCTACACTATAAACATCGAAATAACTAAATATAATGCAAATAAACGCATACCCATTTTATTTATTCCATTTTTACGTCGCCGAGAAAACCAAACCACACGCTCGTCGCATCAAAATATTCAAGTCCGTGGTCGAAAAGAGATTTCAGCATTTATCGAGCAATTAAACTCTAGAGAAACGAACGCAAATAAATCGCTATAAACGTTCTTTCTGCGGAAGCGCCTGTGATTGTCGCCACCAGCCGCCTCCCTGATTGGTCCGCAGAGTCTGAGAAGTCGCCGCAGCGGACCGCTAATCGTTCCACCAAGACAGAAGACTCCAGACCCGTTCGCTTCACAGATCCCCGCGTGGAGAAAAACGACAGACGCTTGCGACGCGAAGGTTAATCATCAAAGCGCAGTATACTTTAAAGACAACGGTGGGCGGAACTGCCCATGGTAACCGCGCTTCACGGCGGTGTTAATCTCACTACGAGCGGTACGGAGCCCGTTTGTCCTCCGGTTCTCGGGCGCTATGGCAGCTGGGCCCCTCCTTCCGTGCGCTGGGCCCGAGGGCGACGTGGTCGATGAAGACCGCTCACCACCCGAAGCGACTCTCACCCTGGTCCGCGAGGTCGGAGCGCCTCGTCTGCCCCGTGACTCCCACACCCACACCTGTTCCGCTCGCCGCCGCGCGCCGCCGCTGGCGAGCAGAGCATGCTGGTACGTGGCGCCGCTTAACGCGCTGGGAGCTAGCTAACGGTGTCGCGGTTAATGGCCGTCAGGATACAACGGCCGCCGCTGCAGCGATCTCGCGGATTACGATGTCACGAACAATCCGAGACTATCAGGAACAAAACACGAGAATTGCGAAGGCGACTAAACCACCTAAGAAAGTTCTAATGTCTTAATTTAGCTGGAATAAAGGTCGGCGATGAATACCAATATGTGTGTGTATATATGTGTGTGTGTGTGTGTATATGTGTGTGTTTGCGCATGTGTGTGTGTATATATGTGTATTATATATGTGTGTGTGTTTATATATATGTGTGTGTGTGTTTCATGATATGTGTGTGTGTGTATATATGTGTGTGTGTTTATGTATGTGTGTGTGTATATGTGTGTGTATTATATGTGTGTGTGTATATATGTGTGTATATATGTGTGTGTGTGTTTATGCATGTGTGTGTGTATATGTGTGTGTATTATATATGTGTGTGTGTATATGTGTGTGTGTATATGTGTGTGTGTATATATGTGTGTGTTTATGATGTGTGTGTATATGTGTGTGTATTATATGTGTGTGTGTATATGTGTGTGTGTATGTGTATATATATGATATATATATATATATATATATATATATATATATATATATATATATATATATATATATACAACACACACATAATAACTAGCAGAATTAAAATGTTTTGGAGTATAATTTAGATCTAAAATTGTATCATTCTGTGTGTGTGTGGATTTAATTGAACTAATTGTTTTAAATAGCCTGAACTAGGCTCACTTTTAATGAATGATACTGACGGCAAAGCAGGAAGAACTCTTTTAAAGAGGGCAGACTCAAAATTTTCTGTCTCAATGTGAACACCTTCAGCACTGCAGCCTTTATCTTCCTCCCCACCAGAATCTCGTCGAGGAACGGCGGAAGACCACGTACCGAAGCGCACCGCAGAGGAGAGAGGATGAGGATGAGCCCGAGGCGCCGCGGACGCGTTCAGAGAGCGAGCGGCGCGAGCACCAGTGTGAGACGCCCCGTCCCCGGGGAAGATGTACGAGTCCTCCAGCCGAGTGATGTCGTGCAGACAGACGCACAAACCCACGTTAAACACCACCTGCGGACGGATTATTTGTTCCAGACCTACCCCCGCCATACGTGAGTATCGGGTGTGTGTGTGTGTGGGGTGTGAGATGCTCGCCTTGTTGGCGAGTTTCTTGTTGAGCCCTCGGCGATCGCGTCGTTCAGGTGTCGGTGGTTCCACGGCGGAATCCGACTGTGTCCACCATCTCCACCAGAACAAAACATCCTCCGACCGGACCGCCTTCTGTTGTTGCTCAGTGGATATGTCGGTGTTTACCTCCTCGGTCCTCCGACGGTTTGTGTGTTTTGCGCCCTGTTTATTCATTTACGCTATTAATAACCACGAATCTTTCATCACGAGTTGAGCGCACGGCGTGACAACTGCCGCGCACGATCCGGCTTCACGACAGTGGCTGGCGCTTTACGCACTGACGTCAGGCGACGGCGTTTCGGCGGTAAACAGAAACTTTCAAAATAGTTTCACGTCTGTGACTTCACTCGAATTTTGTATCTGATGTTGGTTTGTTTCGTTTGAGGTGTTAACTATAAATGATAAATATCGCATTTTTGTGTTTTAATTTTAATTAGACTAGGCTACATTTAGTTTGTCATTTTATTTTCATATATTTGTAAAAAAATTATATGTGTGTATATATGTATATGTGTTTAGTGGGCTGCTGTTAAACAAAATGGTTAAATGAGGTTAAATGGGAAATGCACGAACTGCCTTAAAAGCACTTAAGTTTTATATGTTCTAATGTTTTATTGGTGATGCTTTTAGTTCGTGGATATTTAATCTATCAGAAACGTTGCTCTTTGTTCAATCAGAAACTCGTTTAGAAGTTCAGATATGAATATAGCAGAGAGAAGACAGAAGTTCCTCAAACAATATTTTGTATCGGTCGGAGGAGCATTAACATTAGCTTTCAGAAATAAATCCAATATAAACGCTTTGTTTGTGTGTAATGTGTGTGCGTACATTTTGAAATTACACATCTATATTCATAAAAATAGAAATGTATTTAATAGCACACGTTCTCTGGTCAATGAGAATTATGGAGACGTTGGTAGGGTTAAATATCATTTGTGCAAGCAGCTGGTATGTATGTTAAAGCCATGCTGTTAAATTCTGGCAATTTTTATTTAAAACATTATTCACCACACCATCATTCTTTCCTAAAATGGTAATTAAACACACACAAGATCCGTTTGCTTTATTAATCAATAATGGCAGATAGTCCGTCATCTCATCATCCAGTAAAGGTTCTATGTTTTCTTCCATCCACTACCCTGATATACACTTCTTCACAGAAAGTGTGAAGAAACCAACCTTTGGTCGATTTATACGCCTTTGTAACCAGTCAAATGTCCTCACTAGTCTTGATCTTTCACCACACACACACACACATTACACATCATCATTAAAGTAGGTTTAATTTATTAATCGAATTCAAAGTCTGGCTGGGAATTATTCCAACAAGACTTTATCAAGATCATTTTCTTCCGCCTCTACTATTCGTGGTTAAAGTAGGCAACTTTCCATTTAATTTGCTTCTCAAACCTATACGTCTTTCAATTTCCTAAAGCTCCGTTATGTTGTTTAGAAACTCCACCTCCTGTCATGCCCTTTGTTACGCGCTGATGCTACGTCACCACGCCCCGCCGAGTGGGACTTTTCTCTCGCCCAATGGCCGCCCGCTCCTCGCCCTCTCGGCCAATGGCTGCATTAAGTTGCTATGACATCTTTATTTTTAGCCTTCGTCTCACAGCCCGCGTTCGGAAAACATTATTTCGCCAAATCAAACAGAGACGACGTGGCCAGCGCGCACCTGTTCGGAATGAAACGCGTCTCCGGGCCCGTAAGCAAAACAGATAGCGTGTTTTAATTTTGCGGACTGTGCCGGTCGCTGAGACACACTGTAGATAAACATTGTTCAACCAAAAATCGAGGAATTTTTTTGAGCAAACTTGTCCATCTTGGGTGGGTTATTGCGCAAGATCTAATCAGCAGAAGTTCCGGCGAAACGCGTCGGCGCAGGGCGGAGCGTCGCGGTATAAATGCGCGAGGTTGTGTCAAACAGTGAAGTTTCCACGGGCGCGTGCGGGAGCGTGGACACGTCACGCCATGAGTTGCTACATAAATTAAACACGATTAAGAAAAAATGCGCTTTTCTGCGAAGGGTTTTTCGGCGCCGCAAGTACGAACGCTTCGGAGCGAGATTAACGGATATAAAGCATGTGGGACAGACACACGCGAGCTTTGAAACAGTGAGTAGTTGATTTGTTTGTTTAAATTACCAACCGCTTTAGTGATAATTGTGTTATTGTTAACTAGATTTACGTTGTTTTGCATCTTCAGTCAAGTTGTCGTCCGTTTTAGTTTGCCATAAAGTAACAAATTCGAAGATGCACAATATAGCGCTAATTGATGATTTGCAGCAGCGCCGTTGAAGCCGACGAATGCGCGTCGCACAGATGTTCTGGTTTTAATGCAGCGCTGGAGATGACTGGAACGGGCCAAAGGTTCGCAAAAGCTGGGACATTTACGCCGTCAGCGTGCGGCAGACCCGCTGACGTTTATGTCTTTCACACCCGAGGGTCACTGATGACTTGCTGGAACACGCCGTTCCAATACGTTCCAATACTGTTCCAAAACAGTGCGGCGCGCGAATTATAAATGTCAGGCTTTGAGAAACCTCTCTGGTTCTTCGAAGTCGCTTTCTTCAGCGACGAAGTTTTGAGGGAACTCCCAGCACGAACAAATAAATCTCTAGCATCTGCTTTAGTCGCTCTTGTGTTGTCACGCAGCACCGTCGTCGTGTTGTGTTTGGTTCAGTTGTTCAGTACGAGTTCAGGTTTTGAGCTGTTTCGTTTCATGAAGCAGTGATGTGGTTTGTTCAGGCTATAACGTCGATCTGTAAACAAACAACCAGGGTGGCGGTGATCGATTGTGCCAGAATAAATAATCGCTTTGTGTCTCGTCGCAGAGATGTTTCGTGTTCTGGCATTTGATCAAACTCTGACATTGAGGACATTGAATGCATGATGTGACTTTTAAAGATCACTCAACGAGTCGTGTAGCCTTTCTTTAACTACGTAGCGATATTTAATAATCGCGCATTAAATGTACATCGTGTAATCACATATAGAGATTCTGTTTTGGGTTTATTACCGATATTATTCACGCGTTGTAATTATGATGATTGCATGAGGAAAATGCCGATGACTTGGATCTGTGTCCATGCATCTAAACCGCGCGTTTAAATTTCAAATGGTTGTACGATTAAATATCATCGCTGATATTGGTGACGAATGTAAACGATGTGGAGCGCGATATCTAACGCGTTTAAATCGCAATCCGTGTTAGACTGTCCTCATGTGTTAAAATCGCCGCCCTATTAGAAATATAACGAGGGCGGTGCGTTTATAAAACGGGGTTTTAACCTCATTATCAGTAAGCTGAAATGCGGAGGCGTCACATCAATATCCACACGCGTGCTGATGACGTCAAAGGCGGCGGCGTGGTGCATGCCGGGAGGTGTAGTTTTTCACTCCTGTTGTCAACAGCACCATTTTATCCACTGTTTTGAAGCGGTTTCTCGGATGGTTTAAATCGAAATGCACAGATATGATCCTGCGGATAAATTAGGTAGAATATATTACATCTATGTAGGTGATGGTTAAAGATGCTAGACTATTCACTGGGCTATAACTGAGTATATATCCTTTAGCATTGTGGGTCGTGAGTGGACCAAGCGCATTTGGTGGTAAATTTTCCTTAGCACGCAATCCTAAGTGCTTGCCAGAGGGACAGAAGAGGGATTTCACAAAGATAATCATGATTGGTACCTGGTCTCTGGCATCTGCTGAAACTAACAAACATGCACGCTGGACAGCTGATGAATTAAGCATTAATATTCTGTTTAACTCCTGTCTGTCTTTGTCTTTCTAGAGGCTTTAGAAACTGATCCCGGAGAGTTGCTGTCTTCACACGTCAGTGTTTGTAAGAAGATTTTAAAATCAGTTGGTCCCTGACAATCGCTTTTAAGCAATTTCCGAGCTGACAATTCAAAATCGAGGCCCTTGCTTTTAAAACTGATGCTTAAGACTAGATTTCAAAGACTTTCACCTTGATGTTCGCAAGAGATGTTAGGACTGTTGTAAGTCTAACCGAAGGAGCTTTCAAGACAGACCAAACTCATCATGCATCTGGAGGTGAAGGTTGGGCGTTGAACTTCATCGTGTCCTACTTGTACAACAGCGCCCCCGCGCCGTAGGGCGGATCTGTTCGGTGAGGAGTTGGAGCGCATCTCAGTGTCCCGCTCGGGCGGGCACTGGTACCCTGAGGCTCCTTTACGTGGTTCTGCCTCCGCTGCCTCCATCTGGGAGCTCCCAGGGACCCTGTGGTGGAGCTGGCAGCCAGAGGAAGGGTCTGACACCAAAGAGGTCCGTACAATGTTCCCCTGAGTCAGCATTTGATCGACTTCACGCGTCTTTACCAGATTCGGGGAGAAGGGTGCCGTGAAAGTCCTGTACACTGGAGGATCCACCAGGTTTAGGCGCAGACGCCGAAAGGTCGATGTTTCCTCAAAGGACGTGGAGTTTGAGGACGCCAGAGTCTGGGCTTTAACCCAGAGTAAGGCCCAGGTGTTCATACCGATCGGTGGCCAGGTGTCGCCAGTCATGCTACCTCACTCTCCAGTTCGCCAACTCCTCTTTCTACCTCATCTGTCTGGTCTCTCTCGCCATGCTACTCCCAGCACCCCACTAATCCCAGGTGTGCTCATTCCTCCAATACATCCACCCCCGCCCAAGCGGTTCTTGTACTCCACTCCGAATCCCCGCCCGCCTCAGCGATCACCTTCACTCACAGCCAGCTTGCCGCCAACTGGAAATTCAGTCTCCACCAAGATGAAGAAGTGTGGCAACCCCGGAGTTGCGCCCGGTTCTGGCGCGCCCGGTTCCCGCAAACAGAGGATGATCACGGCCCCAGCACCATCTCCCACCAGGCCTGATCAAGCACAAAGTCTTCTCCTCTCCATGCACTCTCTAGCTGGACCCATCCCAAGCCAACTGGTTCCTAATGCTGTGCAGTTTGTGTTTCGCTTCCCAGAGTGTCCTCTACTTTGACGCAGAAGGTCCGGCCAATGGCGCCATTCCAGGTCTCCACACCCACACACCTCCTTCGATCCGTTTCTCCAGTCCACAACCAGGTCAGGCTGGGAATCATTGAGGCAACAGTGGAATTTCCTTCATGGATAAACCTCCATCAGGAAGGACTTGGATACAACCTGCAGCAGATTTTGGCCAGGCCTTCCAACCCGTGCTGGCAACCAAAGTCTCAGAGTTGAAGACATCCCAATGCTGGAAACATTTCCTTGAGGACATTTTTCCTCCCCTCCATTAATCACTGTTATCACACCATGATAAATCGTGAGGACAGACCACACAGAGTATTAATTGTGATTATTCTTCCGCTCATTTGTTTCCTCGCTTCATGATGTATATTTTTTGCGAAACTGACTATCTCTGAGTAACTACGCCTCCTGTTGCACAGGTGTTTTGTCGGTCGCTTTCAGTGATGAGTCACTTCACGCCCGATGTTTGTCTCCTCCGTAATTCAGGTTAATGCTACTTTTTAAAATTGATTCTGGGGAAAAAAGCTAATATTCTGTGGAGAAGGTTGTAGATGCCTAAAAGGGATTTTGGGATAGTTGATGTTCAGAAACGCCGACGCCTGAGATTACAGCCACAAAGTATCAATTTGTAGATGCGACCGTTGTCATAACTCGAGGATTAATGGTAATGCTGCGACTCGTTCTCTGAACCGACATATCTGGAAGTCGGAGCTGATGATTAAAGAGGCAGCCCATGTCTGGTGTTTTGACAGCTTTCAGGATTCTTTCCTTTGAGTTTGAACACACTGGACAAATCCTGATGAAACCAGCCAGAGATTGGCATCTGGCTTAATGAGTCCGATTGGGAATTGATGTTGCCATTTTCATTCCGCAGATCTAGTAATCTGACATCGGCGCAGCGGACCAATGACTGATTGTGTTCTGGTCAGAAGTGCTTGAAGGTACTACACAGAGGTTTTGATGAGTCTTTGAAGGTACGAGGTCACCGCACGGAGATGCACAGATCAGGCTTCGTCACAGAGGCCCACGTTGAATTAATGTTTACCTTACCTTCCAGAGGTTGTACGGTGGTCAGCGAGATGCTACGAAATTGCACCCTTGTTTTCTCCGCCTAGGACTCCTGCGAATGTTACCTTTGCTATATTCCGACCGCAGTGGCTGTGTTCTTTGTGAAGCGCTTGATTGCGCTTGGATGGAGGCTGGCGTCTCTAGTATCACTTCTCAAGGTAGAGCTAACGTTACCAGCGACATCATCTCAAAGCGACGCCCATCCAGCTGCGCTGCACTTTACACGGGCCCATGGAAACTCCCGTAATGCC
Organism: Puntigrus tetrazona; assembly: GCF_018831695.1. NCBI lineage: Eukaryota > Metazoa > Chordata > Actinopteri > Cypriniformes > Cyprinidae > Puntigrus > Puntigrus tetrazona. Next base: position 1,914,314 of record NC_056701.1, read on the forward strand.
CTTCACAATAAACAAATAAACACTATATGCAGATGCTGGCAGGTCCTTTACTGCCTTTAATGGCCAATTATGACTGGAACTATTGCTTGGTAAATGAAGTTTAAAGATTGTGACAAAAACGCAAGAACTTTCTAACATGTTTGCGGACGTACTTCTTGTGACGTCCTTCCCCATATTTGAATTGTGAACGCCGCTCATGAATATTCGGTTGTTTCACTGGTTTCATTTAGTAGCGGGCTTATAGATTTCCTCTCATAAATGCAGTGACTGGGTGTATTTCTTACATCTGCTTGTAATCATTTTACAATTTTTCTATATTTTTTCTCTGTGTGTGTTTTTTCTAAAAGAGTTCTCTACAGCATTTATAAAGCAAATTAAGATATATACGACTTGGCTACGAATATGTATATATTTCTTTATGTTCAAGACTTTGTTTAGTTTCTCATTAGTATTAGTTATTTTTTCAGAAATAACTATATGAATATAAATATATATGCAAGATGAAAATGACTAATAAAATGTTTAACAAAAGTGCTGAATGTGTGATGCACTCCTTCTACTGGAGTCATTTCAATTTAGCACAGTAGTTTTTGCTTGATGTTCTTGAAGATGTCCTTTATAGTTTGACAAAACTCTTTCACATCCCATGGTGTATAAATCAGATCATCCTTAATGTTCAACTCCCAAATATCTTCAGAGTATCAGTATTATTGACCTCAAATGCACACCACCTAAAGATCCTTTAGTTATTTTGTCTATCTATCCTGTCTTTGGGACTAACTAAAACGCCCCACTTTGGAAATTGTGATGTTGAAATGTGATACGTAAGAAAGAAACCTTGTTTTATCAACAAGGTTAATAAAAGTCTGTGGTTTGTAAATGCACCTGTAGCTCTTTGTTTCCTTTTGAATTCAATGTGATTTTTAACTTCAACCGTTTTGACACCAGACAGATTTTGCTTTATTATCCAATAAGATCTCAAGATCAAAGTATAGTCTTTTTTTTATTATTATTTTGAATTCGCAGGTCCTTTTGTTTTTTCAACTCTAACCTAAAGCGCTAATCTGAGCTGAGGTTATAGCTCGTGAAACCCGTTTAGCTGAATAAAACCCCAGCGGTTGGGAATTAATCTCCGGTCACTAATCTTAGTACAGATAAGCTGTTTATATAAGCTATCAAGTTTTTGTCATTGTATTTTATTGGAAACAAAGCAAGTTTAACTGCCTTTATATGATCTTGTTTGTCCCTCTTTTTTTTTTTTTTTTTTTTTTTTTTTTTTTTTTTGGTATTTTTAAAATGTGTACATAATCTTCATAAGAACGCACCTGTCAGGTCTACTTGAAGTTTATATAGATTTAGGTGTTGATCAAATAGATTTCCTTTATACCTGCCACAATTGATTCTGTAGAAGAAATATTAACTTACCTGTGTGTATACACACACACACACACACACACACACACACACGCCATTCAGTGCTTGTCTAACACAAACATTTCCTTTTTTCTACTTTTTAATGAAAAATGGATGTCTTTATATCACTACGGACAAATTTAGATAAATGTGCAGAAAATAACAGAACTGGAAAAATCTTTTTTGGCGCTATTAGAGAAATTGTCATTGGAAACATTTAAATTGAGATAATGTTTTACTCCATGCATGCTCAAAAATAAATATGTTTGTATATGTGTATATGTATGTGTGTGTATATATATGTATATGTATATATATATATATATATATATATATCAATTTCAATGTTTGAGGTATTACAATAACCTAATTTTTTTTTTTTTTTGGAGAAAATATTTCATAGAGTAACAAAAACTGAGTAGTAATATCCTGGACTGTCAACTCATTGTCAGCATTACATTTTTTTTTTACAAATACACTTGTTGGCTTAAATGCTAAGAGCACGTGAAACCATCAAAAGACCTTAAATAATCAGTGAGATATCCTAGAATCAATCCAGTTTCAGATTTTGATGCTGTGGTAAATAGAGTTGACTTTAATAAGATCGTCTCGGTAAGAGGTTTTTAGATGCAAGTAGTTTCAAATAGACAACACAGACACTTCAGCAAGCCTGACCTGATCAATAAGTGACATCATTTCCTGTAACCGTATTCTGGAGAGAATTCCATCAATTTAAAACGAAAATTTGATTTGGTAACGGGAGTTGAAAAAGTTTAAATAATTTAACGTTGTCGAATTTAAGAAATTGACTTTTAGGCTTTGAGTAATAAAAAAGGAATAAAATATTGCCAAAAGAAAATTAGCATGACATATTTTACATGATGACGAAAACATGCCAGATTAGTTACTTTTAAATAAATGTATTGTCTTGCAATGATTATACAGTTAGTAATCATTACTAAAAATATATGTTAATAAGTCTGAAACATACGGTCATTTTCAGGTTGGGTGCAGGTTTTCTGTGTGATTTGACTTCTCTTCACACATTCAGATCATGTGCGTCGCTGAAACAGATGTTATGTAACGACACTGATCGCGAGGATGATTGCTTCATACAGAACCTCAGACTGAGGATAACAATGAACCGACACAATGGAGGTAAACACACACACACACACACACACACACACACACACATTGGCCACACACACACACACACACACACACGCGCGCTACGCATACACACATCCAGAGGACGCCGTGCCAGACAAAAGTGCATTAAAGCAGATGGCGCTCAAAAGCACCAGGTGCAGCGCCTCTGGTCACCGCAGATCGCCTCCGTGACGCCATCAGCGGCAGCCAATCACAGCACAGATCCGCTTTCACAATCCTCAGTGCAAGGTCAAATCACTGATATCTGACTTTATTAATACCGCAAGATACAGGATACGTCACGGCATACCGTTGCTACAATCAAGGAGAACGATTTCTCATAAAAACAGACTTTTCAAAACATGTTTGTCCGTATATTGAAAGTCACGCCGCTTTATTAAAGACAAAAGAAATGCTGCCATTTTCGCTTCCAAATGCTGAACCTCGAACGCCTGGAGTTTATATGACAGACGACAATTAAAACAAACAAAAGGCCAACTCGAATCGCTGAATCACAAATGGTCCTATAAAAACAAACTTCAATCCTTCATCTGGAGCACAGTGATCACTGCCAGTCTCATGGTTCAGAGAGAAATCATACAGGAGTAGAAAGTTTAACAACAAAAACCAACAAAAAAAATTATATATTTATACGCAGAGAGAAGACATACCACTGCACAATGTCACCATGACAGCATGTACTAACAACTCATCAATTTACAAGAGATTCGCCAGGGCAAGTGCTAGAAAACCAAGTTTATGAAACAATCCTACGACGATGACACGAGATCAGAAATGCAAAATTAAACTATGTGATATATATATATATACGCATATATGTCTGTGTGTGTGTGTGTGTGTATAACATTTATTATAAAAACTATATACAGAGAAAATGAGAAAAGAAATATATATAAAAAAGTTACATTTATTTAAACGGCAATTAGACTACTAAAACTATGAACACTGGAAGTACATTATTATTTTCCACCATTTAAAAAAAGAAAACTAAATTTGAAAACCCATGAAAAATAACAATAATACTTAGCGATAAGCAAAGCTGTTTACTAGAGGACTAAATAACCATGCTCACGCCACGCATGTTTTTAATAATGCAAAATAAGATCTAAAATGCATTATTATTACTTTAACAATTCATAAAAATGCGATAATGAATGAATGCTATAAGAACAAAAAAAACATTTACGCAGAATTATTACCCTTTTTAAGTAATGCTGAGCTGTCTGACTAAAAATTTGTTTAAAATTATTAAAGAAATATGATCGCTTCGGCAGAAATCTCGTAATCTGAGGCAAAGATGAATCGAGCATTATTGCCTGGATTAAACCCTCGAAAACAAACCACGTTAGATTCCGGCTTTAAATGAATCGCTCCAGTTGACTGCCGTAAGATGCGCTTGAACGTGTTGCAATCTGCATCGATAGAAATATATCGCGCACGTGTAAGGTCATCCCGGAAGAACAGCGATACCAGTGGACGGACACAAGCCGCAGTATTTACAGACGCGCTTTCTTCCGACTCCGCAACCGCTACTCCGATCCGCGCCACTTAGAAGTGTTCTCGGCGTCGCAGAGCGAAGAAAACGCCTGCTCGTGTCGGTGGGTCGCGCGCTTGTTTTGTACAAAAACTCGAATACAGACAAAGTGCAAAAAGGACGAACGGGTTAAAAGCAGTTTAAAACAGTCAAAAGTCGGCGCCGCGACGGGAACGCCTCGTGAACGCCAATCTGCCGCCCGCCCTACCGATTTTTCCAGTCGGCCGAGATTATCTCGTTTCTCATACTGAATGAACTCTAAAACTCGCGTTCGGTCGCGTGGGGTCGTGGGAGAGGTGGATGAGGTATGAGGAGGTCAGAGGTCAAAGGTTGCGCTGTGTTGTCGGTGTCGGCGTCATTCAGACCTCTTAAAACGCCCTCCTGACAAACACTGCCGCTTCCCGCCTCGGCCTCGCGCGCCGCAGATTCACAACTCGTCGTAACTGGTGTGTGAATTATATGAGACTGATGCGGTCGGGCGGCGCGTCCTCAGCGAGCCGAGCCTGCTTCTCGGTGAGCAGCGACATGATCTTCTTGCAGCGGTTACAGTCTTTGCGCAGCCTCGGCCACTCTCTGTCGCAGCGCGGCGCTTTCCCGCCCAGGAAGGGAAATATGCGCACGGCGACCTGGTTCTCTTTCAGGCGCCGGGCGCCGCAGAGCGCTCGCCGCCACGTTGTTCTTCTTCCTCCGCGACCAGTACTTCTCATCCCGCGGAAATAACATCTCGTTACTCGATTTAATCTTAACATCAGCAAAACACACCATCATCAGAGTCCTGTATTAGCGAGACACTAGCTATCACATCGCTAAATCCCGTCCTTTTTCCAGCAGCCGTGGTTCAAAAGTATTTATTTTTTCAGTCTTTGTAAACTGTTCCTCATTTCTCATTTATGTCCTATAGTGAACTATAAGTCAAATCAAAAGGTAATATGATTCATATTAGTACCAAATGGCTAGTGTAGTATTATCCCATCAATTTGTGACATTAAACGTGACGTTAAAGTGATTATTCAAATTTTTACTGAAAAACTCAAGCATAACGATACAATACCATGGATTGCGAAAACCCGCTGTTGGACCAGCCAATCAGTAGTTAAGAAACAATAGTACAGTACGCTAATGCTAAATAACAGCACGCTAGCTTGTATCTCCAAAATGCATCGAGATATATTCCTGATCGCTAGCGCGCTCAAGCGCCACGCAGGTTTGCAGCACCTTCACCGCCTGCCCCACCTGGCATCTTCAGGAACGAACACTTTCTGGCCTTTTTTTGATCATGGGGCCGCGGTTTGAGTTCGCCCTCAGAGAAGCCGTAAGCTCCGCTGGCTGAAGAGCTCTCTCCGGACGCCGGACAGGACCAGATCCGCGGTCTCGCTGGAAGGACACGGCCACCGATCTCCTCGGGCTGACGGAGCGGACCAAGCAAGGCCGGCCACTTTGGGCTCTGGAGTGATAAAAACGGAGCGGCGTATAATAAAACCGGCCAGCAGAGAAACAACGGCCGGAGGAACGCTCAGCCAGCAGCGCTCAAGCACCAATAAGCTCGTGTTTCTCGCTGGTTTAGCTGAATGGGCGTAAATGTTTTTTAATCTGAAGGCGCTTCCGTCATTTGTTTGTTTATTAATTGCTGAGTGCAACTATTCCTCACTTCTGACAAATTTAAGACTTAAATTTCGATCTGAGACGCATCCTCGCTCTGTTCTCTTTTCCATGCAAAATGAAAAACAAGGTGACTTAAAAGTTCCACAATTTTATTACCGGTGCACGTAAGTTAACTCTATTTTAACGATATTATCCCTGGTACACCAGTGTGTACACTATCCGCCTCAATAGGATTTAAACGGCATTTAACATCAAGTAGAATTTAAGATTAATGGTATGCTCCGAGGATAAGTACACAAGCCTGACCGTGAGCTGGCAGCATGTCTACGGTCGGCTTTAAACCCTACACCATCAGAAACCAACAGCAGTGCATTCGTGAAAGCGCTTATCGGGGTTGCTCAAACATGCTATACGCTGTTTAGAGGGTCGTGTCGCTGCTAATACCTGGTTTGGCCAGAGCGAGCGTTCGCCCTCTGTGGTTCGCCCCCTCGCCCTCGGCATCTGGGGCGGACGGCCGCCCGGCCTGACAGTCCCGCCTCCCGCCCCGCCTCCTCCACCTCGACACTTGCCCGGCCCTCCTCCTCCTCCAGCGGTGATGGGGATCTCAAGCCCAGCAGGAACTCGCCCAGTCCATGTACTCCAGGTAGTGTCCCGCCGCCGCACGATGGTCTTTGTCCCAGATGGCGGTGAGAGAGGCCGACGCCTCCGTGCCGCCTCGACCGGGCCGCGGACGCCCCACGCCGATCAACCCTGTTTCCTCGATGTCTGTGCGAACAAAACCACACTCGTCAAACGCCAAAGACACGCCCTTCATAATAAAACCAAAGCTGGCGTGCATTAAAAGTGTTGTGTTTTCATAGCATGCGTGGTAAAATGGAACAGATAATTATAAATGCGCTGTCACAATGCAACGAATCTAAATAGACTTGATTTTGATGCGAACATCAGGTTTTGTGAAAATCGGGACCCAGTATTTTGGACTTCCAACTTTACAGTAAAAAGCATTAGTCTGATATCAGTAACCAGCCACATTAGGTTATCAGTCTAAAGGTCAGAAGCGACACTAACGAGGATGACTAAAATGTTTAACAGGTACACAGTGCTGTGGGTCTTTATATCAAACACGGGCTTTTCTGTGTTTTTTTGGCAAGTTTTAGCACCATGATTTAGTGTGGTTTGTATGGTTAGTTCTATTTGGTTAATTTGCATAATTGTTACCATGGCAAAACCACAAAACAGACACGTCACATCCACAAAATGTGAACAACAGCCAAAAGACTGTCGTAAACCCCAGCATGCAAGAACACAACGATCAAATCTACAGATCTCGAGAAAAACACTAACGTTAGGTCAAAATGTATTACATTGACGGTAAAGCACAACAATGGTGCTGACTTTGGTGTACAAGGTTCCTCAACAAAAAAAACAACGTGGCACTTCCTCACAGTATATGCTCAAATGAAAAAAAGCCACTATGTGGTACTTTATCATCTCTGATAAGATAATTTGACACGTTGTTTTTAGCATGTTAGCCATTCGGCGTGTGTGTTAGCACTAAACACAATTTATTGAACGCCAAGTCGTCGCCCGGAGCGTTTTATCGCGATATCATCGAAAACGGCATTTAAAAACGGGACTATCTATATTTTCGCAGCTCGACGTCGAGGGGTGAAGCGGCACGTTTCTGAGGGAACTTTCTGTTCTTTTGAGCGACCAATCAGCGCGCGGCAGCGAGGTGAAACCGAGCGCGCGACCACGGACACAGTTTCCACGGTATTCGCTTTTTGGCAGGTTAACGGCTCTCACCGTCGTCCTGGTCCTCCAGTATGTTGGCGAGAGGATATTCATAATCTTCTTCAAAACAAAAGCGGACGACTTCTGCGCACCCGCGGTGCACCGTCACCGACGCCTGTCCGGGCATCGTTATTCTCGCGCTGTTATCTGGGAAAAACGCTGAAAAGTCGCTCGCGTCCGTTAAATCCTGTCGTTTCTGTTTGAGAAACACAGCCAAAACAACACCGTACGGCGATCCACTCCTTACTGCGCTGGGCGCTCATATTCATGAAGAGCGCAGGACTCAGAAACGCTGATTGGTTCTACCTCATGAATATTTAAATAGGCGGGGGCGTGTACTGGTAGAGTTCTTAAAGAGCCCGTGACTGATTCTCGCTCTGTGATTGGTCAACGGTTAATCCGCTTCTTCCAGTTCTACAACAATGAGCGGATTGGAGGCGAACGATCCTCTTTGTCCCGTAAACATAAGACCCGAAACATGTTAAATACACTAAACATTTGGCTTCACTGTTAATGCATCCGAAAACGGCAAATGATATTAAATTGTTTTCTGCATTCAAACATATCCCGGGACCACGTAATACCCACGAAGCACGTTTAAGTCAGCGTCTTGGCGCTTTAAATTGTATCTATCAACGACGAGAAGCGCGTTAATGTACTAGTGGAGTTGTAATTTTCCACCCCAGAGTTGAGTTCATGCCTTCACACGTGAATCTAGCACGCGCGTACACTGGGTGGGCGGGGCTTCTGCACGTGCCGAGTACAGCTGCTGCCCGACTGGTAAGACATTGCGTGTATTTATCATCACTGCAATGGTGTTTACTGTCGCGTTTGGTCTTGTGTTTCCTGTCTGAATCAGATGCTTAAAATAACAGACTGACTTTTTTATACTCCCAAGTCCTTGGAAACAGAGTCAAACGGCCCTTTTGTCGCTTTGGAGCAACCCAGTCCCATTATACACATATAAGACAGAACCATTCTCTTGTGTGTGTTTGGCAGAAGCACTAGTCATAGGAGTCTGAAAAGACGCAGCGGACATAACCTGAAGTGCACTGATCTTGAGAAGGTGTGATCAGAACTGTTTCACAGAGATTGCAGGGCAAACACAGATTCAAATCAACAGCCAAATCAAAATAGTTTCCACTGATAAACACGATTGCGATGCGGTGAGATTGAAAGATATTGCGCTTCGTGCCCAAAGATGCTCGCATGGGATGCCGACGCAGCATTATTTAGTCTGAAACGTCGCTTTTTTGAAAAACGTTTTGAAATATTCATATTTAATCGAGAAGTAACTGAGAAACAGTCGAATCTGCTCTTTCTGTTCTGCTCAAGATCATCGACGTTAATGATAGATTTCACTGTTTACATTTTCCCAACATGGCTGCCAGTATATTACCGTATTATGGACTTACAGTAGTGTACTGTAGCAGTATAGGTAGAGTATTTTTTGTACAGTATTTTGTAATTTTGAACTACTTCTACTGTATTTTGCTTTAGTGAATAAAAAGACAATCCAAACATATTTTTAGGGCTGTATCCGACTAACAATCTTTTATTTTATTATTAAATGTAGTCTTTACAGATTAGAAAGACGTGTTACTCGTATCTGTTTGACCAAAAATGAGCAGCAAGTTCTGTCTCTTCACGCTCCACACTCTTCAACAGCACACATATCTCTAGGTTAACATTAGATTGAGCGGCCGTGGAAAGTGGCTAATACTCACATATTTCAATTGATAAGTCATATTTGAGGTCGATGGATGATAATTGAGTGACTAGACGCTAACGATGTGTTGTTAGTCGCAGACTTCGGCATTTTTGTTTTTTATTTTTCAAAAATATTAAAACATTTCAAACATTTTCGTAGCCTAAAGCATTTTAAGTTTGCAAGAACATAAATGAAACAAACGCATGCATCTTGAGGGCTGGGCTGGCAATCAACAACTTCATCTCAACCTATTTATCTAAAGACTTTTGCAAAAGTGCCTCACAACTAACTGTAGGGCCTTTTTGTGCCGTGATCAAATCAAAAGAATGAAACGACGAAATGAAAAACGCGCAAAAATAATATTCCAGGATTTCGCGTGAACATAAATGTTAGGGCTCAGTGAGATTCTTCGACTTTGTCACTTCGCGAAACGTTATTACTATTGAATGTGATGCGATTTTACGTTCCCTTCCTCTCTGGAGTGTTAAAGCTGTTAGTGCTCATATAAGACCTGTATAAACACCGCTCAGATGTTCACACAAAGAAAGAAGGCGGAGCTATTATTCTCGCGCTAGTGTCGCCGCCGGCGCCATGTTCCGGAGACGCCGTGTTTCTTATGAAAGTCAAGTTCTTTGTGCTTCCAAAAGAGGACATAGCTAGAAATCAGCGTTTAAGGTGTGTTTAAGAGAACCGATTCCCACAGAGCAGAGACTGTTACTCCGACCTCGCAAGGACAGTCTGGCTCTTCTGACTCACAACCTGAAAAGGATGACTATTTAAACAGGATGTTTGAGCGGCGTAGTACTTGTTGTTTGTCCTGGTGTTATGTTTAGAAGGTGTGATGCAGTACCACGTCATTATAATCAGTAATTATGCCGATACAAATGCTTTGTTGACGAGGGGGTTTATTGTTTTTGCATCATCATCCCGGGACACGACGTCACATGAGGTAAGGGACACTTTATTACGTGCTCACGGACGCACTGGATGACTGGCCAATCAGAGCACACCTCACTTTTTTAGAGCTGTGTACAAAACCGACCCGTTTCAGGAAGGATTTTACGATTTTACATAAAAACTAGTGTCATTTCTATGTGAAATAATTTAGTTCAGGCAGGAATTAAAACATTAAAGGACTCAATTTAAGCTTGTATAAATTAAAGTTTGAATTTGTTCAGTATAATTTACTTGGAATTGTCTGTTTGCAACTATTCTTTAAATAAATATCAAATTTATGATCCCGCTTTTCCCATCATGCACTTAGGCACGAATAATCAAATTGTTTCACAGTTTTTGAGTCGTGTTCACATTGTTTTACGGTTGCTTTAGGTGTTAAGTTGAGTTAGGGTGACTATAAGAGACATTTTCCTGGCCAGGATTCCTATATTGCCTAAAATATCTAGGTTTTGGCTCAGAACGTGTTTTGCACATTACGCTTTGAGGTTCTTGAGCACAAAACACAGTGTCAGTGTGGCCAAAACCGAAAGAAAAAGACGTGTTTTCAAACAAAACCCAAGCCACCAAGCAGGCCGGTTAATTAATTGCGTTTCTTGTCAGTCACCACCTATACAGGTGTGTATTATGCAAAAACTGAAGGAATCTTAGCAATGTATTAAACTGCTGGCAATGCTGACCGTCAAGTTTGACCAAACGAACAAGAAACACCCTGTCAGCCAGAGGACACATTTATAATTGTATTCATTTATATTATTTTACCCCCATTTGAACCTTTATGCCATTATAAAGCTTTTTTATTTAGGAAGGTCGCTGTAGATTCAATGCAATAAGCTACAAAATATTTCATTTATGTGAATTTACAATGTATTAAATGTATAGAGAGTTTAAATCAAAACTATATATATATATATATATATATATATATATATATATATATATATATATATATATATATACTATTGTTAATTGTTTGCTCTTAATACATTAATGAGAATTTATTGCATTCATTGTGTCTGCAATGAGGAAACTACAAAAGACTTTAAGTGTATTATTGATTGTTGAGTATTATCCCAAAACGTTATTAAATTTAGAGAGCCAGATCAGAAAGAAAATGCACTTTTGTAGTTATGCCCTTGACTGAAGCGCTTTCATTTTGAGTAGAAGCCGCTTGGAAACAGTCTGTATTGTTCCAAAGCATTCATTGTATAAAACTTTCGTTTCATTTATCTTGTTCACAAACTGGTTTAAGATGTTTAGAGACTGCTCCCAGTTCAAATGTCAGTCCACCCACTTCTAATAAAGCTGATGAGAAGTTTCAGTTCAGCATCACTGCATTCAGCTGCTGAAGAGAGAGACCGAATCTGCAGCATCTCAGCTCAGGTACATCTCTTCATTTCATTTTAATATCACTACATTCATTTTCATATAAATACATGTAAATGTCCTAACTTGTGTTGCTCCTGCAATAAACAGCGTAATACAGCGAGAGACTGAAGAGACTGTGTGCAGGATGAGGTTTCTGATCTCTGTGTCGCTGCTGCTGTTGATTCGTGGTGAGTGTTTCAGATTCGGTCGTTTTCGTCAGAAAGGATCTGCAGGTCATTGAAGCGATGGACAGTATTGCATTATTATTCTTCTGAATTAAAGCCTCTCGGAGAGCAGGCTGATATACATTAAGGGTGCAGACCGAGTTAAAGCAGAAATTCATTTACACTGTAAAGACCCGAAACTAAAGTTTGAGCAGATTTTTGTAGGAGGTTTTGGGTTTTCTTATTTTTTAGTAAGTGTTGCATAAAAGTTGGGAAAAGTCAAAAATCTCAAACTTTTCAATATGATTTTTCAGTGCTGTAAAATATCAAAAGTTGATAGAACTGAAATGTTTAAGGCAACCAGCTACAGATTTTTGTTGTTGCTTTTAGTACAAACTTTTCATCATAGTAAGATGAATATATATAAATATATATAAAATGAACTCCTTATATATATATATATATATATATATATATATATATATATATATATATATATATATATATATATATATATAGTTTTGTATTTTATTTCTCAATCGACAGTTGCTCTTATACATTCTTATTCAGAATTGACAGTGAATACTATTTTTATTACTGTTATTAATTATCATTATTATGTTTTGTCATTTATTTCACTTTTACTATCCGGCATACAATTACATGAGATGATAACGATAAACATGACATATGTGGAGTTAAGTCCTGACTGAAACTTGTCTAGAGGTGTGTTTGACTTGAAGCGGTGTGTGACAGCAAAGTCTCGCGAGAGCGTTCGACAGCCGATGCTTTAAATGCTCGTTTTGATCGCTCTCGCGATACTTCGATGATAGCTCGCCGCAGCACCGAACGCACTTGAGGTCTCTGCAGGAGAGTAATGGGAGTTACCAGATGGTTAGGTCAGGGCGATTATTGCGATTGCATGATTTAGAAACACCCAGCAGTATGAAAACACCCCCGAATTCAGAAACGCCCACCTCAGTCTCAGCTAACAGAAGAACAGGAGACCTATCTTCTCCTGGTGGACAGAGGAGGAACAGCAGGCTAACTAGAATGACATCTACAGCAATACTTTTAAAGATAAATATGTAATGCTTTCGAAAGGATTTTATATTCAGTTTATTGTATTAAGCATTTACGTTTTAGGCATTATGCAGATTATTTTATTCAAAGCTGCTTTAGTGCTTAAAAAAAAACCTGTGAGAACGATCAGATCGACACTTTGTTTTAGTGTAAGCACTATCTAGAAAGGTGTCTGATCAATGCACTTCTTGTCACAAGCTTTTGAATTTATAACACTTTGCTGAAGTTTTTATACCAACAGTATTTCTATCGATATGCGACTTTGTGCAATAAATCTTTTCTGCGCTGGAGAAAACTTCTCAGGTGTGCTTCTCAGAAAACGCTCACTAATTAGGGAGAGAGGAGTGCAGATGATACGTTTGCAGTCAGTTTATCCAGCTTTTCCGCAAGAACAACCATTTTGGTTTCCACAAAGAACCGTTCAATCAAAGCACCGTCTTGACTTTCTCACATTTTTCTCCACCTCTTTCCTCCAAGTTAAGCATCCGGACCCTACAGGTAAATAACAGCGTGCAGTAAATGGTAAAATGTTAGCACACACCAGTGTGTTCATAAATGACACACGATGAGAGACGCCAGTTTTCAATATCGATGCCAATGAGACATGTACAAATGGCTCGTTTTTATGGGGGGACTGTATGAAGAACCTTCTTTCGCTGCAATCTGCCAATGTTACACGGACAATGTTGTTATCTTTTGGCCTCAGGTCCTACAGCCTCCAGCTCTGATCCCTGCAGTAACTACACCACTCTGGATGAATACTGGAGAGACATGCAGACGAACTACTACATGCCTTCGAGTAACGACGCTCTTGTTGAATGGAGGGGCTGGTATCGGCTGTATCTGAGAGGACTCAGCGCTCAGGTGTCCGAGTGGTGTGTGAGTAACACTCAGTGCACCGGTGAAACCGGACTGTTTCTCAATGGTTCTCATCCCGGACCGGCCGATGGAGTGGTGACCCGTGAAGTGCTGGGAACCTGGCAGGGCTCGTCTTCCTCTTGTGGCAGCTACAAATCCAACTCCATTCGAGTCAAAGCTTGTCCCGGAGATTACTACGTCTATGAACTTGTCAAACCCAACGCATCGATCCCTAGGCCTGTGTACTGCGCAGGTGAACTAAAGTCAATACGAAAAATCAATGCTCTATCAATTAGATCGTTTTATATCTTTAAACAGTCAAGAGCTCACATTTATAACAACTTTATAACAACCTGTGAACAACCTTCTTGGCATTATATTTTTAACAAGGCTACACTGCATAACATCACTGAACTAAATTATACACACAGGCTTATTAATGTTTATTAATATACATCTATTACCAAAAAAAGATACAAAGATGCGTGTCACAAATACTTGAGAAACTGGAGTCGTGCAGCAGTAATAATGTAACAGCAAAATGATCACATTCATTTATCATATTTATATCATATTTACATCACTAATGTTATTGTAACATTTATAAGTTTAAAACAATAGAACCCGCCCAAAACACAATACAAATGTAATTGATTTAATAGATACAATGGTAATTTTATTGGAATACTATAATTAAACTAGAAAAAATAAAGGTTAAGTCCTATTGAAAAACGCCCAAAATACGCTACAAAAAGTGGTTTTAATGGAAAAAGCTAAAATTGTTCGTAGCAGTATTTTAATGAGAACTATTAGAATTTCTGCAAAGGTTTCTATTGGGATTCTATTCTATTGAGCTGCATAAATTGAACAAGGCCCTTGTCTACAGGGCAGTAAAGTATGGTTGATACTGTGTAAAACTCCCCATGAGTAGTGCTATACTGCCACCTACTGGTGCAGCTGTGTAACTGAGAGAACAACTCATTTGTTAAACTCAGATTAAAAAAAAAGGTTAAAACAAATACATGGCCGCTTAGAATTTCCTTTTGATAGAGAGCATAACCTGCCTGAAGATCTTTACTGTTCGCACTGACTGAGATACATAAGCAAACAAACAGCGGAGAGTACCTGACAGCACCCTGACTGCACTTCCTTTTCAAAATAGTTAGGAATATTCTTCCATTAACAGACACAGATGACACATAGCAGCATGTGACCAGGGCGCATCCTCAATATATACTCGAGTCGTTTTGGTCAGACCACACACTGCTAAATTACCTTGATTATTTTGTGTTTTTACAATACTCTAAATTTTCTTCATTGTAATTGTATTTAACATTACTTTTGCAAACTCCATGACAGTTGCTTTCCAAACCATCAGCAGTGATCCCTGCTACAACTACAAGTCTCTAGATCGTCCCTGGAGAGCCAACAATGAAAGTGGAGATTACATTTGTGATCTTTATTTCTCCTGGAACGGCTGGTACCGGCTTTTCTACCATGGAATGGACATCCAGCTGTCAGAGACCTGTGTTAGCTCATACAGATGTAACTCTCAGATTACTCTGTGGCTCAACGGTTCTCATCCTCGTATTCAGGATGGAGTGGTGGTCAGACAGGTCTGTGGGACTTCTGGAAGTCAATGCTGTGATTACAAAACAGGACCAATCAGAGTTAAAGCATGTCCAGGAAATTACTATGTCTATGAACTTGTGAGGCCAAACAGTTGGTGTGCGGGATACTGTACAAGTACGTTTTTATTTATTTTTTTATTTTTTTACCGTTTTTGAAGTCATTGCAACTACTTAAAGTGATGTCAGTCAAATCATGAATTATCCTTTTTCAGATATTAGCACCATTTCTCAGCCAATTTCCACTGTAAGTCCAGCTATAACCACTAGAATTGACAACTCTCTGAGTAAGTTTGTCATTTAACATGTAGCATTTCTAATACACAGTCAAGTATGAATTGTCTAGGAATCTCATGATCTTTATGTTTGAGCTGTTCAGGTTTGCACTCAAGAACGTTCTCGTTAAAAATGTCTTGTTTGTTTTGATCTTGTCATCTCTCACTTTTAGATTTTGACCCATGCATGAATTACAGCAGGCTCAATGACTACTGGAGAAACGTCAGGGATGGATATGGATACAATTACGATGACACAGATGTAAACTGGGATGGCTGGTATCGACTCTTTATTAATGGACTCAGTGCGCAGATGAATGAATGGTGTGTGTCTTATGCGACATGTGGAGGTTATAGTGCTCTGTGGCTTGCTGGATCTCATCCTCGAGTAGAAGATGGAGTTGTTACTCGTGACGTTTATGGCTCTCGTAATGAGAAGTGCAGTTATTACAGATCCAGCCCAATCCAAGTCAAAGCTTGTCCTGGGAACTATTTTGTATACAAACTTACCAGACCTTCTCTTTCAATCCCAGCTCCTACATATTGTGCAGGTACAATCATTTTCCATATTCTATAACTTGTATTTATATGCTTATTGTGCATTCACACCAAGGATGATAACGATAAATTTAAAAATTGTTCTCAGTATTGAACAATAGCAGAGTCCACACTGCAACTGTGCTGATGAAGGCACAGGAAACGTCTTGGTTATTTATGTCACCCTCGTTCCCTGATGGAGGGACGGAGACGTTATGTTGTGACGACAGACTGGGGTCTTGTTTGGAGCCCTTATTAGCTCTGATAAGAGAAAACGCAAGTGGTTAACTAATCCTCAAATTCAAATTCAAAATTCAAATTTTATTTGTCACATACACATACATACATGGTACGACATGCAGTGAAATGTTGTTTACAATCGTCCAGCATCAAAAAGAAAACAGAATTTAAATATATATAAATATAAAATATAAAAGAATATGTATAAAAATATGTATAAAAAAGAAGTGTGCAAAGTATAAAGAATAAAGTGTAAATAAAGTGTAGAATATAAAATATAAAGTGTAAAATGTAAAAGTGGCTGTGCAATGTCCAGTGCAACGTGGCTAGTGCAATTGTCCAAAGTGGCGAGTATCTGGGAAAGAGGGGTGAACATGGGAATCCCGGTAATTAGGTGCTGGGTGTTCTCTGGTTCAGACTCCGAATGGCCGGCGGGAAGAAGCTCCTCCTCATTCTCTCTGTGTTTGCCTTCAGGGAACGAAAGCGCTTTCCTGAACGCAGCAGAGAAAAGAGTCCATTGTTGGGATGGCTGAGGTCTTCCACGATCTTCCTGGCCCTGGTACAGCACCGCTTGTTGTAGATGTGCTGCAGCACAGGGAGCTCAGCTGACCACACCACCTTCTGAAGGGCTCGCCTGTCCTGCATGGTGCTGTTTCCAAACCAGGAGGTGATGTTTCCTGTCAGGACACTCTTGATGGTGCAGGTGTAAAAGTTCCTGAGCACCTGAGATGGGAGTCTGAAGTCCCTTAAGCGCCTCAGATGGTATAGACGCTGCCGGGCCTTCTTCACCAGGGTGTTGATGTGACAGGACCAAGACAGGTCCTGCGTGATGTGAACACCCAGGTACCGGTAACTGTCCACTCTCTCCACTGGGGTCCCGTCGATCTTGATGGGATGGTAAGAGCGCACCTGCTTCATGCTGAAGTCCACTATTAACTCCTTTGTTTTGCTGACGTTCAGGAGCAGATTGTTCTCCTGACACCATCTCTCCAGGTTGTTGATCTCCTGAAGGTAGGCCATCTCATCGTTGTTGGAGATCAGGCCCACCACGACAGTGTCGTCAGCAAATTTAATGATGGTGGTGGAGTTTGTAGTGGCCACACAGTCATGTGTGTACAGCGAGTACAGCAGGGGGCTCAGAACACAACCCTGAGGGGCTCCAGTGCTGAGAGTGAGGGAGGATGAGGTGTGTTTTCCCATCCGTACGGCTTGTGGTCTGTCGGTCAGGAAGTTGGTGATCCAGTGACGCAGGGATGGGCTGAGTCCCAGGACCTCCAACTTCGAGGTGAGCGTGGAGGGAACTATGGTGTTAAACGCTGAACTATAGTCCCTTAACAGCATTTTCACATAGTTCCCTTTCCTAAAATCCAGGTGGCTTGTGGTTGTGTGGAGGAGGTGTGTGATGGCATCCTCCGTAGACCGGTTTTGGCGGTAAGCAAACTGTAGTGGGTCCAGTGTGTCCGGTAGTGATGAGGTGATGAAGTCTCTGACGAGTCTCTCGAAGCACTTCATCACTACAGACGTCAGAGCTACAGGGCGGTAATCATTTAGGCAAGATGGTTGAGGTTTCTTCGGCACAGGAACAATGATGGACTCTTTGAAACACGAGGGGACTACAGACTGTTTCAGGGAGAGCTTAAATATCTCAGTGAACACCGGTGCTAGCTGGTCAGCACAGGCTCTCAGAACCCGACCTGTGATGCCGTCAGGTCCTGCGGCCTTCCTGGTGTTCACTCTCCTGAATGCCCTCCTTACGTCGTGCTCTGAAATGGTGAACGCGATTTCCTCTCCGGCTCTCTCGGCGTGCATGCTGTTCATCATGCCGCTAGCGGGATTAGCTGCAGCCTCGAAACGAGCATAAAAGGTGTTTAGCTCGTCTGCCAGAGAAGCATCCGCGCTCTCCACTCTGGAGGTTGGCGTTTTATAGTCCGTGATGTTTCTCAGTCCCTGCCAAAGGCTCCTAGAGTCAGTGTGTTGAAACTGTGACTCAAGTTTCCTCCCGTAGCGCCCCTTTGCCTCCTTTACCGCTCTGCGCACGCTGTACGACGCAGCCTTGTATTCAGACATATCCCCGGTGACAATCCCCGTATTATAGGCTGCGGAGCGGGATCTCAGAGAGTCGCGGATAGTTTTGTCTACCCACGGCTTCTGGTTGGGAAACGTCCTGATGACGGTTTTCTCTACCGTGTCATCCGCTAGTTTCCCGATGAATCCCACCACCGTTTCCGTGAACACGTTGACGTCCTCGGAGCTACACATGAACATGGCCCAGTCTGCGTCATCCAAAGCGTCCTGCAGAGCGGCCACCGAATGGTCAGTCCAGCGTGACACCTCCCTCTGTACCGGGCTTCCTGTTTCAGCCTCTGTTTGTAAACAGGTACGAGGAAAATGGCGGCATGGTCCGATTTACCAAACGGCGGGCATGATTTTGCCTTGTAGCTGTCTCTGAAGGGTGTGTAGCAGTGATCCAGTGTCCTTTTGCCCCTGGTGGGGCAGGTGATGTGCTGGTGAAAGTTCGGCAGAGCGCGCTTGAGGTTTGCACTGTTAAAATCCCCCAGCACAATGAGTGCGGCGTCCCGGTGCTGTGACTGGTGTGTTGTGAGGTGGTCGTGTAAATCCCATATTGCAGCGTCCGTGTCCGCTTGAGGTGGAATATAAACGGCGCTGACTATGACCGAGCTGAATTCCCGTGGAAGATAGAAAGGGCGACATTTGATGGTCAGAAGTTCCAGGTTTGGTGTGCAGGAGCGTGAGAGAGGAACAACGGACCATCAGACACACTCCACCTCCCCGTGTCTTCCCCGACTCCATTGTTCTGTCCATGCGGTAAACAGAGAAAAACTCAGCCGGTTGTATGGCGTGGTCCGGTACCGCTGGGTTCAGCCATGTCTCGGTGAAGCAGAGGAGGTTGCAGTCCCGAATGTCTCTCTGGAACTTGATCCTTGCCCTGAGGTCATCGAGCTTGTTTTCCAGAGACTGGACGTTGGCTAACAGGACACTAGGTAGGGGAGCGCGGTGTGAGCGTGCCCTCAACCTGTTCCTGATGCCGGCTCGTTTCCCTCGTGGACGGCCGGTGCGGGTCGCGTCCTTTTGTCTTCGTCAGGATCTCGCCGCCAACATGGGTCCGGGTTTAAAAACGGCGAAAGTTGGGTGCATTGTACACCAATAGATATAAGAGTGGCTCGATCATATTTAGTGATAGCCATCTTATATAAAGAAAACCGCGCAGACTATCCAAAATACTAATAATTAACAGAAAAACAAAAAGTTTTGCCGGCGGTCGTGGACGGGCAGCCGAACTCAACGGCGCCATCTTGATACTGAGCCCCTCCCCATCACACAGGTATAAATAGGCTACAGGTGTAACCAATCATTAGATTTGCTGAGGAGCCGAAACCAAGTCTCAGCTCTCAGCGATGGTTCGAGGTTGTGGGAAGGGGACATAACATCTCCATTCCCTCCATTAGGGAACGAGGGTTACATACGTAAACGAGACGTTACCTGTCTGTCAGTCACTACGAGTTATGTTGTGACGACAGACTGGGGTCTACTGGAAAACTCCACAACCTGAACTAGTTACTACCTGATCACACTGCCACAGTTGGCAAGCAGCGTGTGCCAGACTAAGCCATGCAAAGGTTCTAACCTTCTTATCGCCCCAGAGCAATACGCTGACCTAGGTGCTCAACGGGGGACCAGAGGTGAGTCCAAGACTACTGGAGTAGCCAACCCGCTGTTCCTGAATTTAGAAATTCTAACAGAAGGGATTTCGACCTTCAAAGAGGGTGCTAATCTCTTCTATTTGTTGGCACAAAAATAGGGGAGGGGAACTTCCTGGAAGAACGCTACAGAGACCACATCCTGACACAGGGTGGGTGACTGACCCCAGAGGAGGGCAGTAAGCATACAACTTATCTCTGTGGCAGGTCCTGTCCGAGGCTGGAGAGGAACAACTGACAGCAGAGACAGACAGAGGACTCTGCCAAGGGAAGACACGGGTTCACAAGAGGAAACCTTGCCGTGGAAAATACACATATAAGATCTCTCTGGAGAATATATATGGAGCACCTAGCTCAGTACAGGGGATGAGCAGAATTGGGGGAAGCGGTGCCAATACTGGGCCTGGCATCAGACTGCTCCGCCCAGTCTGACTGCCCTACCAGGGTTTGCCATCCGGAGAACTTACTGAAGGGAAAAAAACAGTGCTCGCCTCCCAGGGTGAGGGGGAATGGTGCAGCAATTGTGATACCGGCCAGTTCTTCTCATTGATTACCTATTACCCAACAACAAGAAGAAACTGGCTCTACACAAAGACTGTAGTACCTAGTGAAGGTGTTTGGTTTCGCCCCGGCACACAGCTATGCAAATGTCTGCCAGGGAGGAACCATGCACCAACACAAAGGAGGAGGCGACACTCCGAGTAGAATGCAATCTCACTCCTAGGGGGCGCAGTTCACCTAGTGCCTGGTATACCAGGGTGATGGCATCCACTATCCAGTGGGCCAACTTCTGTTTGGAGACAGCCTTCCCTTTCTGCTAACCCCCATGGCAGACAAAAAGCTGCTTGTAGCTTTTAAAGCTCCGGTTGTGGTCCCCATATATGCGTAGAGCTCTGATGGGACACAGCAACGCCAAGGCTGGATCTGCTTCCTCCGTGGGCAGTTCTTGCAGGTTCACCACCTGATCGCGAAAGGAATGGTAGGAACCATAGGCACATATCCAGGGACAGACAAGAACTTCAGCTTGACTAACTAAAAGAGCTCAAAGGGACCTCTCTGAAGGCCTGAAGGACAACCGAGAGATCCCATGAGGGCACAAGGGGTGTCCTAGGAGGATCCTAAAAGTAAAGACCCGCAGAGACAGGGAGAGCCCGAAGGGGAGGACTTTTTACTGCCAGGCTCGACCTTTGAACGTGAACCATAGAAACAGTTTGTGGCAAGGAAGGATGGAGACATGAAAATATGTGTCCTTCAGGTATATTGCTGCAAACCAATCCTGGTGTTGTACGCACGATGCGCTTCTGCGTGAGCATTCTCAACGGAAGCATGTGCTGGACCTTGAGTCATTTCTGAAAGAGTCCTCGCTCTCAGCACGGACTGAGACACAAACAAGACTTTAAATACACCACAATATAACAAGGGGGAGGAGTTAATAAGGGAACACAGAAGCAATGGGAGACGCACACATTTCAAAATAAGACTTTTTCAGTCCAAACATAGAAACAGTTTGGTACAGTCTGTCGTGAAGTGCTCACTGATGAAGTTTGTGGTCACTCCTGCTTGCATAACGTAATAGACTGCCCAGTGTTACAAGTTTTAGACATTATACTAAATAATGTGAATTTTAGCATTTTAGTGCAATATTTTGTTTCACTATATTTTTATACTCCTGCTTTGTTTTGAATGTTTGTATATGAATTAGCATATGAACAATTGCATATGAATATATTCTATATGCCGCAATACAGAGATAACAGTTTGGAGAATGGATCAGATTTTATAATGGTAAATGTTTAACCATGTCACTACTGATTTTTTAACTAATCCATCATGTTAACAAATTAATAGCACATGTTGTGTATTTCTGTCATGGGTGTGATAAGCAGGAGAGCACACGACTAATATAAATGAAAATAAAGCGTTTTAATCCACATTTAGAGATGAAAATAAACAATATAATTACAGACAGGCAGGCAGGCAGAAAGACAGGACTTAAGTACACAGGGTAAATCACTAAATTAATCACACACAGCTGAAGACGATAGACAATTAACTAAAGGTAGGTTACACTGAACACATGGCACGAGACAGAAACAATAACAAAAGTCCAAAGATGTGACAATTTCACTGAAACTGTAATAGAGTCACTTTAGGAACACATCTAAATGGTTAATTGTAGAGACAGAAACAAAAGATATCATTGATGGTTTGGACACATCATTATCTTTATAGTTTTGGTGTGAACAGGGCTTTATTGTAAATTATTTGTAAATTGTCTTCAATGTACTGACAATGTTTTAACATTACTTTTGCAAACTCCATGACAGTTGCTTTCCAAAGCATCAGCAGTGATCCCTGCTACAACTACAAGTCTCTGGATCGTCCCTGGAGAGCCAACAATGAAAGTGGAGATAACATTTGTGATATTTATTTCTCCTGGAACGGCTGGTACCGGCTTTTCTACTATGGAATGGACATCCAGCTGTCAGAGACCTGTGTTAGCTCATACAGATGTAACTCTCAGATGAGCCTGTGGCTCAACGGTTCTCATCCTCGGATTCAGGATGGAGTGGTGGTCAGAGAGATCTGTGGGAATTATGGGAGTCAGTGCTGCGAATACAAAACAGGACCAATCAGAGTTAAAGCATGTCCAGGAAATTACTATGTCTATGAACTTGTGAGGCCAAACAATTGGTGTGCGGGATACTGTACAAGTACGGTGCTTTTACCATTTTTGAAGTCATTGCAACTACTTAAAGTGGTTTCAGTCAAATCATGAATTATCCTTTTTCAGATATTAGCACCATTTCGCAGCCAATTTCCACTGTAAGTCCAGCTATAACCACTAGAATCAACAACACTCTGAGTAAGTTGTTTATAAGTATTTGTAAATGAAAATATTGTTTCAACAAAATTCTCATGATATTTATGCTTGAGCTGTTCAGGTTTGCATTCAAGAATATCCTCATTAAAAATGCCCTGTTTGTTTTGATCTTGTCATCTCTCACTTTTAGATTTTGACCCATGCATGAATTACACCACACTCAATGACTACTGGAGAAACATCAGGTATCGATATGGATACAGTTACGATGACACAGATGTAAACTGGGATGGCTGGTATCGACTCTTTATTAATGGACTCAGTGCGCAGATGCCTGAATGGTGTGTATCTTACTCAACATGTGGAGGTTATAGTGCTCTGTGGCTTGCTGGATCTCATCCTCGACTAGAAGATGGAGTTGTTACTCGTGACGTTAACGGCTCTCATAATGAGCAGTGCAGTTATTACAGATCCAGCCCAATCCAAGTCAAAGCTTGTCCTGGGAACTATTTTGTATACAAACTTACCAGACCTTCTCTTTCAATCCCAGCTCCTACATATTGTGCAGGTACAATCATTTTTCTATTACTTAAATTTAGAATTGAAATTAGAATTTAAAGCAGAAATATAAACAGAAATATAATTTAATAGTGTGGACACTAATATCGCTATCTTTATAGTTTCAGTGAACATGGCTTTATTGTTTTTCACATTATTATTATCTTGAAAAAATTAATCAGTTGTATGTAATATTTTCTTTCTATGTTCTCTCATTTTTTCATTAAAAAGTACGTTTCACCCCCCAAGTGTTGACCCATGCTACAACTATAACAGTCTGAATGAGGCTTGGAGAGCAACAAACAATTCTTACAGTGGTAACAATCTTAAGTGTGACAGCTTCCAGGAGGGCTGGTACAGGCTGTTCTACAATGATCAGAGTGCCCAGATGCCAGAATCATGCGTTAATCAATACATGTGTGGCACTTACATGTCAATGTGGCTCAACGGCTCTCATCCGCGGCTGGAAGATGGAGTGGTGACCCGTCAGGTCTGTGGCTCCGGATGGACTGGCTGCTGTACTTACAGATCTCTCCCTATACAAGTCAAAGCCTGTCCAGGAAATTACTATGTTTATGAGTTTGTCAACCCAATATTCTGTGGAGCTTACTGCACAGGTGAGCATTTACTAATGTGTATTTCAGTTATTTACCTTCATTTTATTTAAACATTTTATTGATAAAAATGATTGTTCCTGATATCAGATGTCACAAGGCTTAATGCAGCCTCTTCAACAACAACATCAACACCAGCAACAACAGCATTCATTACTCCAACCACTAGTAAAGTATTCTCTTACTTCATCAACTCTCATGACCATCTTTTTGGACATGCATTATAATTACACAAACTCTCAATATTATTCTGTACATCAATTCATATCACTCGTAATTTCTGTGAAAACCACTGATGTAAAAGATGAATGCCAAGTAGCATACAGTTTAACTTGCTATATTTAGGTTTTGGGTAATGTAGCTAGTTCGGCCTAGCATGGATAAGAGCAGCGATAACTAGCAAGCTGCTTATAATACTTAAAGCCTTAATGCATTCTTCTTTGTCAAAATACATATGCGTTAGTATAAAAATAAACAATCACCTTAAAATCGTTTAGGTGTTCTGTATTTCAATAGAAGACATATTATTACTCAAACTTGAAAAACCTTTGCAAATAATCAAAAACAAAGATGTATTGATGTACAAAGATGTACAAAGACAGTGGCTGAAGGAGAACACCTTGAAACGATGACACTATAAACAATATTTTAGCAATGGTACCATAGCTGCTTCCTAGTAATAAGTACTGTACGAGTTGCACTAGAGTAATTCTATTGGTCAGGTGGATGGATAATCATTTGAACAACATTGAAATCCAAGAAACAATGTCTAATTCACTAGGGAATAAAATACATTAAGGGATCTAGAGCAATGATCTACAATGACCTCAGAATATTTAACTATGTCTCTCTTTCTTTTTTCTTACATTTAATTTATCTGTACTTCTCCTGCTAGGTGAAATGGATCACTGTTCTGAACTCAGCTGCTCTGAGGATGAACACTGTGGGAAAAAAAATGGTGTTTATGGCTGTTTGTGTAACACGAACCATTACGGACAGCAATCTGAATTTTTTGGTTAGTATTTTGTAACATTTTAATTACTTTTTGTTTTTTTACAATTATTTTATATTGTAATGCAATGTAATGCTTTCTTTCAGATTCCTCAGAAACCTGTGAAAGCAGCTCTGGCTCCATGTCTGTGTCTCGCTGTCAGCTCTTTGAGGCTGGTTATTCGGCTGATATCTTACATCTCAATGATCCCAGCTGCAGAGGAACAGTGAGGAATGGCAGAGTGGAATTTCATTTTGACAACGACGAGCACATCTGTGGAACAAACCTTGTGGTAAGATTAATTTATGTGTAATTCAATTAAACCATTTAAATTGTGGATCAAACTCTCACTGATGAATCAAGGCCTCAGGGATATCAGTGTTTTATTTTTTTTGTTTCCTTTGCAAAAACAAATCATTGCAAAAACAAAGCATTAAAGCCAGTCAGTGTGGAGCTTGATGTCCAGATTCCCCTCATTTAATATGATCTCATTTGGGATCTCCAACCCTCATCTCCAATCCTGTAGAGTTCAGTTCTAACCCTGCTCCATCACACCTGCCTGCAATCATCAAGAAGCCCTGAACTTTATTATTTGGTTTAGGTTGATTTGGTTGAGATTGGAGCTGAGGCCTGAAGGATGGTGGCTCTCTAGGGGTTGGAGACCCTTGCCCATGGCTATGCTACACTTGAATTATTGGGCTCTGCTGTGAGCACCACTTATACAAATATACCAGCCCACTTTGTATGTGTGTAAATAACCTGTTGCTCATGATAAAAAAAAACACATGCCCGCATTCTCCACCACATGCCCGCATTCTCCACCATTTATTGCTGACTCAAAATTACTTGACTGATGCAACTGATTGGGTTATGTAGTGGTTTCACCTTAATATGGATCATTCCTTTATCATATTCTACTAATACACTTAATAGGGACCATAAAAATAAAGTGGTACCTATGTCGTTACTGCATATATATTTACGGTCCACAGGCCAATGGCACCCACTTCATCTATGATAACTTCATTTTGGGAACACCGAGGTCAGAAGGCCTCATCAGCAGAGTGAAGGTTTTGAAGCTTTCTTTCAGCTGTGCTTATCCTCAAACACAAACACTTTCCATGAATGTGGAAATCAACCCACTAGAGAGGTGAGAGTCAATAGGCATTTCAAATGTACTATTATAAACAAGCCAAAATTTTCAGTGAATAAAGATTTGTGTGTGAGAGCTAATTAATAAAACAGGGTAATGCTAACATAGAGCTAACCGTCATTTTAACAGCATTGTGCACAAGAGCCTTCCAGCGGGTGAAGGCACGTATCGGGTTCGGATGATTCCATTTCAGGATGATAAGTTTACCCGGCCCTTCACTGGTGGTGTAGATGCAGAGCTCAACCAGGAGATGCACGTGGAAGTTCGTGCCGAGGGGGTTGACAGCCGGCAGTTTGCTCTGGTGATAGACACTTGCTGGGCTACACCGGTGAATGATCCTGATTACAGTCTCCGTTGGGATCTCATCGTCACAGAGTAAAGAAATGCTCCTTTCCAAAAAGTGTTAAGTCACTGTAAAACAATATAAAAAAAAAAAACCTTTTGAACTGATTAAAAAATGAAACATATCCTTATTAGGATACTTTGCTTTTCAGTATTTCTGTACTAAAGCACAGGGCGACTTTGGTGTAGAATGTCTTGCATGAAATAATTAGATTCATTGATTTATCATATTCTCAGGTGTCCCAATCCAAATGACGACACGGTGGAGCTGCTCCAGAAGCAGCGTCTCAACCTCCAGCCGTTTCTCCTTCAAGATGTTCATCTTCACTGCAAACTCCACTAAGCTTTACCTGCACTGTGCTGTTCACCTTTGCCTTCTGTCAAGCAATCACTGCTCAGTGGTGAGATGTGATGATTACAATATTGATGTAAATGTAAAGGTTTTAGATTCTGCCACGGACAACCTCCTGTTGACCCGATCGATAATCTAAATACTGGTAGGGATATATCATCATTACTATAGCCCACAGTGTTAAGGTTTAATGTCAGGAATGCTTGTTTTTAATGTCCTCTTCTGGAGACTTTGTGCACTTTTTAAAAATTTTGGTTGAGTTATATTGAACAGGGACTTCTTTCTTCTCCAGAACTGTAGCTCTGGGCAGCACTGGAGAAAGCGCAGGTCTCTGGACTTTCATGACAGTTCTTCCATATCCATGGGTCCTTTAATGTTGTCAGAAGGAAACACAGGTAAACATTTCATTTAATTTTAAGTTAATATTTCTGTCATGAATGCATTACATACTTCATTATATTCCCTGTTCACAGATACGTGGGTCAAAGACAAAGTGAAGGTCTCTCAAGGCTTCTTCTCTGAGTGCTTCTCTGATGGTGTTGTTTGTCTTTATGATGAGTGTCTTGATTCTTTTTTAAAACATCTTTGAATAAAAATCTGAATCATTTAACATACATATAATCTAATGCCATTGCAATTAAGTTGTCACTGATGTCAATCTGGTTGTGGGTTTATAAATGTTTCTTTTATACAGTTGTAAAGGTGGCATTATAAGTGAATTGTTGTTTAATCAGTTTTATTAATCATTGCATACTACTGTATCTGAATTTACTTGAGATGAACTGGAATGTTGGAATGGACTTTGTTAATTAAAGTAATGCATTAAAAGACTTGTTATTTTCAGTTCACTAAGCTTTAAAAATTATTATGTTTGTGTAGCATTTCAAGGAAGTGTAGACTAACAGTGGGTATTTAAATAATGGTGGGTACCCGTCTTGATAATTATTTTATGTACAGCAATTTATTGTCACAGACACAATCGCCCATCCCTGTAAACATATAAAGCATATTATTACTTGTGGAGTTCCTCAAAGGAGCATTTTAGATCCTAGTACTTTTTACCTTAAGTTTGCATATTTGGAGGAACTATTTTCATTATCCTGATGGTGCAGAAATTTAATGTCTCCTCAAAACATAAAGGAGGAAATAGCCCCTCGGTTACAAGAGGATATGTTTACACCTTGTCACTTCAGACCTTTTTACCGATCACACCAATCAACCGATTTCCACTATCAGTGCTGATCCTCGCTATACGCAAAGTGGACGCAACTGACTAGAGCTGTTTTGTTTTTAACTCATTTCACAGACAATAGTGACAATAAGCTTGAAAAGGCTGCTGGTCCAGATCATATTCTGGGTTATAAACATCTGTATATCGTATATAAACAAAAACTGTCAACAGATTACATCACCCTTTGGAAAGTCCCTTTTAGAAAAAAAGGATATGTGGTTTAGGTGTGTCTTGAAGTTATGCTGCTGGTTTAAGCTGCTCCTTCCCTGTTTTATGCTTGTCATAGCTACAAAGACCTGGTTAGTTTTTCAGACTTGCAACACACAAAAATGTTTCACGAATCAAGACTCATTGATCCTGAAGGTAAGTGCATTAGTTGGAGTATATTTACTATCATTAAACATTTTTTGCATTTGTTAATATATGTATTTTGTTTATAATATTTTAATATCAAAATATAAAGTTTTTTCATTTTGGTGTCTCATGTATATAAATTATGTGGCTTCTCCAAAGACCTGCGGAGAGAATTGACCCACTATGATCCTGAAGGTAAGTGCATTTAGTTGGCCTATATTTACAAAAAAAAATTGCACGTATGTTTTATTTGATAATGTTATAAAATGTTTCCTTTTCCAACTTTGGTATGTTTATGTTTATAAATTATGTGGCTCCACCAAAGAACTAAGAGCAACTGTAGGCTCTGAGACTGAAAACCAAGAATCAAGGCGACATGAACATGAAAGTAAGTTTAATAGTTGCCTATATTTAATAACAATGCCAAAACTCTATATTGTAATTGTGTTTGTAAATGTATGTATTTAGTGTATTTATTTACAAAAAAATGATGTGTATAAATTATATAAAGTATAATGTATATATATATATATATATATATATATATATATATATATATATATATATATATATATATATATATATATATATATCCTCTTTCATTTTGATATTTGGTAATATGGTGATATTTGTAACATTTGTGGGTTTTTCGTTTGTTTGTTTGTTTGTATTTACAATTATCTTCAACTATTTTTGTAAGTACTGAAATTGTGGTCCTGGTCTTCTAATAATAATTCTGCTTTGCTAGAAATATAGAATTGCTTTAGATCCTGGCAAAACTAATTCTAGCCAACAGTCTAAATCACACCAAATAGTATACGTACAGCTTACAGGCTGTGCAAATATATCTTTTCTTCTTCACGATACACTCAAATGGCTAAAGCTAATAATTTCTGTTGCTGTTGTTTTTTAGGTAACCCTGAAATAATTTATAGCACGCAGGTGTAAAAGACCATTTGAAGCAGATTTGACCGTTAAAAGTGACGTGTTTAGGAGCGCTCAGAGAGAAATTATACAAACCGGAAACATGGGAAATCCAAAAGGACATTGTAAAAAAGCCAAGCATGGAACTTGCATCAGCTAAATTTAGCACATGCCACATTACAAACACCATAAACGTGATTGACAACATTGACAGGCCAGCAGAAGCCTTTACAAAAGCCGTTTATGCTCAAAGTAAAGCATATGCGGATAAACCAAAAAACGCACCGGGAAAGAGGATCCCCAAAGCTGGAGTATGTGCGGAAGCAGGAGTTGGGCTAGCTCGTGCTGAATTCAGTTTATTTGAGGCAGAAGCCAGAGGCCCCAACGCCAGAGCTAGTGCTGAAGCTAATATCATTTCAGCCGCAGCAATGGCTCGAGCCG
Organism: Puntigrus tetrazona; assembly: GCF_018831695.1. Classification (NCBI taxonomy): domain Eukaryota; kingdom Metazoa; phylum Chordata; class Actinopteri; order Cypriniformes; family Cyprinidae; genus Puntigrus; species Puntigrus tetrazona. Next base: position 1,944,151 of record NC_056701.1, read on the forward strand.
AAATTGCTAGTGCATCAGCTCAAGCGGGTCCAGTTGGTGTAAAAGTGGGACTGGGGGTTGACACGGGAGCATCTCTCAGTCTGATAGACGGGCTGGAGTTAAAGGTCCTGGGAACTGGATTCACATTTGGTCCGAGAACCAGCGTGTCTTTTCTGGGTTCGGAGCTGTCATGTTCAGTCATGTAGTCATACAGATGTTGTCCTTGAATAATATGGATATGTAACGCCTTCTAAAATCATGAAAGACAAAAACACAAAGAAATGCAATCCAACATTTTAAATTGATTAAAGAGTTGTTTACTTGGCATTTGATGTGAGGCATTTTTTGCGTTTCGCGTATGCGATTATTGGATTTGTGTGTAAGTTTTCACAATGTGTGTAATCGGTGGAAGTAAACCCTGTAAACATCACCTGATATCTGTGTGTTTGTGTCTCTGTGTGCATTTTGTGGCATATTTTGGGCAATGTTAGAAGGTTTATCAACATTAACAAACTCAAGTCTGATTTTTAAGAGAAGAAATGCTTAAACGTGTTTATTGCAGATAGCAAACATAGATTGATTTTATACGGTCTGTGTGTGTTTCAGCTTCTTTTTTCTAAAGAAATAATCCACATATGGATGTTTAGTGGAGCAAACGGAGAGGAATAGTCAGGTAGAGAGTCAAAACCAGGATAGCAGTCTGATCAATCAGTGAATACAGGGATAATCCAAACAATCAATCAATCAATCATTTTTATTTATATAGCGTTTTTAACAACACAGGTTGTATCAAAGCACTGTACAGTATAATGACAGGGATGTATAATGACGAGAGTGAACAATCAATAATCAATTTGACGATAATCACTAGAAGTTAAGTGTCCCCAACAAAGCAAGCCGGAGGAACCAAAACCCCATCCAAAAAAAACCTTGGGAGAAACCAGACTCAGTTGGTGTCAGTTCTCCTCTGACCGGACGCCCAGCACTTAACTTCCAGTTCAATTTTAAACACAGCTGTGTCAGGTAGTGTAAATGAGTGTGTGTGTGTGTGTGTGTGTGTGTGTGTGTGTGTGTGCATCTGGTGATCTGTACACTAAGCGCATCTAGGTGTTCTGGTCTCTGATGAACATAATCTCTGGGTGCTGATCCACCATCTAGTCTGGATACAAACTGTGAAACAGATTAAGAAAGAAACAAGACTAGTATTAGCGTAGATTCTTCTGAACCTGTCCAAACAGGCTATTACAAGTGATGTGACTGAAACATTATCTAAAGCTTTCAAAGTTAATAAAGTTCAAAACCATCAGTTTCAACTGTGAGATTGTGTTTTCTTCTTTCTGGGCCTTTATTGTGGTAGCTCGATCTGTTGCTGTCTGGACGATCAGAAAGCTCTTGAATTTCATCAAAGTGTTGTGTTCTGAAGATGATCAAATATCTTACTAATTTATTAATTTTAGTCTATCATTAAGTGAATGTAAACGGTTGGGAGAAAATCTCATGTGCCCAATTTTAATTTCGGAGAGAGGTCCATTTAATTATTTTTCACTTTTACTTTACTAATTTGATTACATGTTAAGTTTTTTAAATATTTTTATGTTTTGGGGTCTTTTATGCTTTCTGTTTATTTTTCTCTCTTGTTTTCAATTTCTTGATTTTCTAGTTTGTTTCAATAGTCACTCATTTGTAATTCTGTTTCATTTTTGCCTGTATTGTGAAAAGGTTCAATATTGAAGACAACTGGTGCCACACTCTAATCAGCTAATTAACTCAAAACACCTGCAAAGGCCTTTAAATGGTTTCTCAGTCTAGTTCTGTAGGCTACACAATCATGGGGAAGACCGCTGACTTGACAGTTCTCCAAAAGACAACCATTGACACCTTGCGCAAGGAGGGAAAGACACAAAGGTCATTGCAATAGAGAGGCGAAGGGAAGGAAAAGAAGTGGTAGAAAAAGTGTACAAGCAATAGGGATAACTGCACCCTGGAGAGGATTGTGAAACAAAACACATTAAAAAATGTGGGGAGATTCAGAAAGAGTGGACTGCAGCAGGAGTCGGTGCTTCAAGAAGCACTACACATTGACGATGCAGAAGACATGGGTTTCAGCTGTCGCTTTCCTTGTGTCGAGCCACTCTTCAACAACCTTAAACTTTGCTTGAGGTCCAGTGTAAAGTTTCTACAGTCAGTGATGCTTTGGGGTGCCAAGCACTTCATGCTTCCTGCTGCTGACCAACTTTATAGAGATGATTTTCACCTGTTTTTAAAAACGTTTACTAATTTAACAGGATCCAGTGTTGTGCTGAAACTATAAAAACAGTGGAGCCACAGAAAGTACATGAACGTTTTCTTGCTGAAAATACTGGAAACATCAAAAACAGGAACACAGTTCACAAACATCTCATCATCAAATTGCTGAAACCAAATCTGGCCATCTGCTTGAATCTTGGATCAAACGCTGCATAAAGAGTTTTGAGGACTAACCAAAAATGGCTACATTTTAAAAAGTTTCATTACTTCAATAGGCATTTAAACAAGAACTGTCTGTCAGCAACCTAAACACTAAATTCACACAGCACAGATTATAAGTGATTATATAATTTAATTTGATGTTAGCGATCTGTGTAAATTTGATAGCTAGCAACTTAGTTCTAAAAAAAGAAAATAAACCTCAAGTGCCCTCAACGGGCACATGGCTCGCTGAAATGACCTCTACATATACTTTGAGTCTAGCTGGCGTTACCCTCACCTTAAAGCGGTTTTGAAGAAAAACCAGCACTGAGAGTGAACTGGATCCACATCATGGCCAAGACATCATGTGAGAAATAGTTTCCAGGAGAGAAGTGATTTCTTGTTTCGATGTCAAGGTGTTCCCAGGCACCGCCACTAAGGGTACCAGTCCGACTGTTCTCGGTAACTCCAGTTGTGCACGAACTGCTGGTTGCGGAAAACTCACAGTGTTGAAATGAAAGAAGAAAATGTTAGGAGAAATCATACACCAGTGATGTAGTATACGGTAAAGAGGAGAGGTCCAAGAACATATCCCTGAGGGTCCCCTATAATCAATTGAATTGATGAGTCTGCATACCTTTCCATCTAGACAATCATTAAAAAAAACTGTACGGTGAGATTCAAATGAGTGAAGTAGAGTTTCTGTGATGCCCAGTGATAAGAGAGTGGTGAGAACAATCTGATCATTCACAGCGTTACACAAATGCATTAGATCTGATGATCTGAAATAAGCTTTTGCAATCCAGAAAGCTTTAGTGACCAACAGTAATATATGCTCAGTTGAACGGCCACTTCTGAAACCTGACTGGTTCATGTCTAGTTAGGTATTCTGTGAACCAAATAATTATATCTTGTTGAAAAAAAACTTTGTCAAGTGTTTTTACTATGAATGGAAAGAGAGAAAGGTCTGTAACTATTTATTTTGAGCATTGGGGCTACCTAAGCATACTTGTGTGTTGAGGGGAAAAAGCCTGTGAGGAGAGATGCGTTCATGACGTGTGAGTGCTGGTAAAAGGGAAAAACAGTTGGATAGATTGCTTGGAGAATGTGTGAGGGGACTGGCTCTAGAAGCAGGGACAGGTTATACTATGGCCATTATGGTCCAGGGGCATAATTGCATAATGAGTTTTGAGCACTTGGTGTTCAGCATCTTGATAAAAAAAAATTCTAAATTGAATGCATTTGTATTTACAACATTAGAGCGTTCTGGATGAGCTGCAGCTGTCTGATGGTCTTTTTGGGAAGAATTCACCTGTTGAATATATTAAGCTAGCTTGATGAAGAAGGATTACTGAAATCAGAAGAATGTGAAGGCTATGATGATGGCAATGGCAATTCTCAAATCGATTTGATCCTTCTAGATAATGAATTTTATTCATGCATAATCACTCTCTCGAAAATGTCTTTCAATATTCACTGATATTTTCCTAACAAGCAAAATTTGCACTGAAAAACCAGCATAACACTTTTTTTTTCTGATCAGGCTTTCTTAAGCCAATTTAAAGTTTGTCTGCAAATCAAATACCTAGAAAAAAAGTTCTAAATTTATTTTGCTCAGGTAATCTGTTCAGTTACATGTATTTATACAAATATTCAATGGCTTGCCGTTTTGAATATTTTCTCCATTCATCTGGTATTTTACCACTCTCCTCAAATGTTTTTTTGTGGTATTTTTCCAGATCTTTCTGAAATCTGCACACAAACCACTTCCAGTAGGGCAGTTCAGAGGTGTCAGGGGTAATGTTCCACTTAGCAAAATCACCTCCTGTGCTTCTGTATTTATTCCATGGGACTGGATCATCTGAGGGTTTGGGATGAAAATATTTTTTTTTATTTGCTACTGATGATGTGCAGATGCTAATAGACAAGTTTGTTGTATTCCTGTATATTATCCCATTTGCTCCATCCACTCTGTGGAAAGGAACACTGTGATCTCCATCATGTTTTTCTATGGTGTTGGTGCAGATGGCTCCACAGAACGGACACTGAACCCAACAGCACTGACACAAGTGAATTATCAGAAGCTCATCTGGTCTGTATTTACAGTCAAGATCGAATGGAAATGTTTCTGTGTTGAAACTACTGCTGATCTCAGACATTATAGCAGCAAATTCTTTTCTTATCACATCTTCTAGGAGGTTGAAATCATCAGCATCATTATGTTTGACTCCACTGAGGTCTTTTTCAGAGAAGATCAGCTCGTCTGAGAGCTGCTGTGTGAAACTCTTCAACCACAAACCAACTTGTCGACACTGTTGACTTGAACATGTTCAGTAGCTTCATGAGCTGCTTTAATGATCTTCTGCTGCAGAAGTTTAATGTTCTCCTTCATTTTTGGAAAAACACAGACATTGAATTTATCATTGATGTAGCGACTGACTTCATCTCTGATCAATTTCTTGAAGTAATCTCTGGGTGTATTAATGTAGTTCATGTATTTGTCAAAGTTCTCCTCTTCTGCCAGTGTCTTTAGGATGTGTTTCTCTAGATTTGATCTGTTTCCATTCAATGATGGACAGTTTGATCTTATTTCATTTGTCAAATTTCGGGCAGTCTTCTTGTAGACACTCTGCTGAATTGGCTCTTTGAGTTTCTGACAAATACTTTTTCCAAAAATGGCAGTTGATGTTGCTCCAAGACAGTATTTCTGAAAAATACTATAGTATTCTTCTCTCTTTTTTTGGCATATACGACAGGATCGTTGGCTTCTCTAAACATCCTTTGTTGGTTAATAATCATCTTGTTTGCGTTCTCGAAGATGGAATAAATCAAATCAATGAGGAATTTTTTTTTTTGAACATATATTTCACAGGACCTTCTTGATGTTTTGTTACACTTGTGCTGATGTAATCTGTTAGTTGTTTAATGTAGCTTTTGTTGTAGCCCATCTTTGAAATATTAAATGACTGAATCATTCTGTCTGTTTCCTGATCAGCATCTGTGAGTAATGATCTGATCTGGGCTTCATCCTCTATAGACAAAGTTTGAGTGTATCCAAGTGTTTCTGTATCTGTTTGGTAAACCTCCTTAATCCGACTTTTTGTTGTCTTTCTGAAAATAACATATTCAGAATAATGCTGCACAACAAAAATGTCCCTGCTGTCACTCCATTGACCCAGAGGAGCACTTTTATAGATGTCACTGAGGAGGACTTTGACATCTCTCAATGCATCAATGTCTTTGATTGGAGATCTTCTTCTTCTTCTTCTTTTCCTTCTGCTTATCCGGGGCTGGGTCGCGGGGGCAACAGTCTAAGCAGGGACGCCCAGACTTCCTCTCCCCAGACACTTCCTCCAGCTCTTCCGGGGGGACACCGAGGCGCTCCCAGGCCAGCCGAGAGACATAGTCTCTCCAGCGTGTCCTAGGTCTTCCCCGGGGCCTCTTCCCGGTGGGACATGCCCGGAACACCTCCCTTGGGAGGCGTCCGGGAGGCATCCGGAACAGATGCCCGAGCCACCTCAGCTGGCCTCTCTCGATGTGGAGGAGCAGCGGGTCTACTCCGAGCTCCTCCCGAGTGACTGAACTCCTCACCCTATCTCTGGGGCGCCCAGCCACCCTACGAAGGAAACTCATTTCGACCGCTTGTATCCGGGATCTCATTCTTTCGGTCATGACCCAAAGCTCATGACCATAGGTGAGAGGTAGGACGAAGATCGACCGGTAAATCGAGAGCTTCGCCTTGCGGCTCAGCTCTTTCTTCACCATGACAGACCAGTACAGCGACTGCATTACTGCAGAAGCTGCACCGATCCGCCTGTCAATCTCTCGTTCCATCCTTCCCTCACTCGTGAACGAGACCCCAAGATACTTAAACTCCTCCACCTGGGGCAGGAGCTCCCCACCAACCTGAAGGGGGCAAGCCACCCTTGTCCGACTGAGGACCAAGGCCTCAGACTTGGAGGTGCTGATTTTCATCCCTGCCGCTTCACACTCAGCTGCAAACCGCCCCAGCACACACTGTAGGTCTTGGCCAGATGCAGCCAACAGAACAACATCATCAGCAAAAAGCAGAGAAGCTATCCTGTGGTCACCAAACCAGACCCCCTCCGGCCCCTGACTGCGCCTAGAAATCCTGTCCATAAAAATAATGAACAGGACCGGTGACAAAGGGCAGCCCTGTCGGAGTCCAACATGCACTGGAAACAAGTCTGACTTAATGCCGGCAATGCGAACCAAGCTCCTGCTCTGATCATACAGGATCGGACAGCCCTTAGCAAAGGGCCCCTTACCCCATATTCCCAGAGCACCCCCACAGGACACCACGAGGAACCCGGTCGAATGCCTTCTCCAAATCCACAAAACACATGTAGACTGGTTGGGTAAACTCCCAGAACCCTCCAGCATCCTGGAGAGGGTATAGAGCTGGTCCAGTGTTCCACGTCCAGGCGAAACCCGCATTGTTCCTCTTGAAGCCGAGGTTCAACTATCGGGCGGATTCTCCTCTCCAGTACCCTGGCATAGACTTTCCCAGGAGGCTGAGAAGTGTGATCCCCTATAGTTGGAGCACACCCTCCGGTCCCCTTCTTAAAAAGAGGAACCACCACCCCGTCTGCCAGTCCAGAGGCACTTTCCCCCGCGTCCACGCGATGCTGCAGAGGCGTGTCAGCCAAGACAGCCCCACAACATCCAGAGACCTGAGGTATTCCGGGCGGATCTCGTCCACCCCTGGTGCCTTGCCACCGAGGAGCTTCTCAACCACCTCAGTGACCTCAGCCAGGGTAATGGTCGAGTCCCCCCCCGGATCCCCGGCCTCTGCTCCCTCAGTGGAAGACGTGTTGACGGGATTGAGGAGGTCCTCAAAGTATTCCTTCCACCGCCCGACAATATCCCCAGTCGAGGTTAGCAGGTTCCCATCAGCACTATATACGGTGTTGGCAGGGCACTGCTTTCCCTTTCTGAGGCGTCGGACGGTTTGCCAGAACCTCTTTGAGGCCGTTCGATAGTCATTTTCCATGGCCTCCCCGAACTCCTCCCAGACCCGAGTTTTTGCCTGCACAACCACCCGGGCAGCAGTCCGCTTGGCCCACCGGTACCTGTCAGCTGCTTCAGGGGTCCCTCGGGCCAACCATGCCCGATAGGACTCCTTTCTTCAGCTTGACGGCATCCCTTACTTCCGTGTCCACCATCGGGTCCGGGGGTTGCCGCCACGACACGCACCGGAGACTTTACGGCCACAGCTCCGGACGGCTGCGTCGACCAAAGAGGTAGAGAACATAGTCCACTCGGACTCAATGTCTCCAGCCTCCCTCGGGATCCGGTCAAAGTTCTGCCGGAGGCGGGAGTTGAAGATCTCCCTGACAGGGGTCTCTGCCAAACGTTCCCAACAGACCCTCACGGTACGTTTGGGCCTGCCAAGTCTGTCCGGCCTCCTCCCCCGCCAACGGATCCAACTCACCACCAGGTGGTGATCAGTTGACAGCTCCGCCCCTCTCTTCACCCGAGTGTCCAAGACATGCGGCCGGAGATCAGATGATACAACCACAAAGTCGATCATCGACCTCCGCCCTAGGGTGTCCTGATGCCAGGTGTACGGTTGGAGCACTTTCCAGCACCCCCTCCCAAGGACTCCAAGAAGGCCGGGTACTCTACACTGCCATTCGGCCCGTAGGCACAAATGACAGTGAGAGTCCTCCCCAACCCGAAGTCGCAGGGAGGCGACCCTCTCGTCCACCGGGTTAAACTCCAACACATGGCGGCTAAGCTGGGGAGCTATGAGCAAGCCCACACCAGCCTGCCGCCTCACTGCGGGCAACACCAGAGTAGTGAAGAGTCCAGCCCCTTTCGAGAAGATGGGTTCCAGAGTCCAAGCAGTGCGTGGAGGTGAGCCTGACTATCTCTAGCCGGTATCTCTCAACCTCACGCAACAACTCAGGCTCCTTCCCCCAGAGAGGTGACGTTCCATGTCCCTAAAACTAGATTCTAAGTCCAGGGGTTGGGTTGTCGAGGTCCCCGCCCGACTGCTACCCAAACCACAAGGCACCGCCCCTTACGGTCCCCTCCTGCAGGTGGTGGGCCCACGGGGATGGTCCCACGCCGCTGTTTCGGGCTGAGCCCGGCCGGGTCCGTGGGGCAAGACCCGGCCACCAGGCGCTTCGCATGCCGGCCCCAGCCCCAGGCCTAGCTCCATGGCGGGGCCCCGGCTGCGCCATACCGGGCGACGTCGCGACTCCTTCCAGGTCTTTTCCATAAGGGTATCATGGACCGCTCTTTGTCTGGCTTGTCACCTAGGACCTGTTTGCCATGGGAGACCCTACCAGGGGGCATATAGCCCGGACAACCTAGCTCCTAGGGTCATTCAGGCACTCAAACCCCTCCACCACGTTAAGGTGGCGATCCTCGGAGGTGATTGGAGATGTTTCTGTAATAATCTTCTTCACACTTTGTTCCCAAAACAAATCAAACTCTATCTTCAGTGTTTTTTCATCATTTGTTTTGTCTCTGAGTTTTAGAGCAAGTTCTTTGCTTTTTTTGCTTGTTTTCATGATGTGTCCTTTGAGCATCTATCTTTTTCAGATCTCGATTTTGAAGAATCCACTTAATTTTCTCTTTGTTTCTCTCACAATGTTTTCCTGAAGCTCTTTGATTTTGATTTTAAATGACGTTTTCCACTGAATTAATAAAGCAGCATCTTTGTCTTTCTCAAAAAATTCTGACATTGATTTTTTCACTTTCTCACTTGTCTTCTCCAGTTCTTTTCGAAGGTCAGTTTCCTCAATTTCATGAACTGCTTCATTTTCAATTTTGTTGTGTAGTTTGTTTTCTGTTTCCAGCATGGTACAACGAAGACTCCAGGACCACTTGCTGTACTCGGTCTCCAACTTCCTGTAGACCGAAATCTCCAGAGAATTTCTGAAGCTGAACACAAATCCTTCATTCAGCAAAGCCTCCCAGAGATCTTCAATATGAACTTTTATGTCTTTCAGCATTATTCCACGTGTTTTTGAGGTATGAGATATAATATTTTTCCTTAATTGTTGAATATTCTCACAATATTTTGGGTTTGGTGGTGCCATGGGTGGACTGCCCTCCCAGAGCTGAGCAATATACTTTAATATCATTATGAACATCAAATTCAATGACTAAAATATTCAACATCACAGTCTTCCTCTTCAGCAGCAAGTTTTGTCATCTCATTCAGTTTCTCCTGCAGTCGTCTTCTTCCCTCCATGTTTTTCTGTCCAGCTGTGATGTCTGAAACGTTCTGATGCACAAACACACAGCTGGGATTCAGTCTGACCTTCTTCATTCTCATGAAGGCCTGAACAACAATCTGAAGAATGTCCTGCATCTCAGATGGGTTTTCACCAATAATGTTGATTAATGTCAAATTTGTAAGGCCAACAACAAATGTGGCCAGTTCATTGTCATGATCCTTTGTTGATCTTCCAGCCAGTTCTAGAGCATGAAGACCCTCAGTATCAACAACCAGAATATAGTCAAAGTTCATCTGTGTTTTCATTTCGTCTGAGACTCTGACCAACTGCATGAAAGCTCCTCTGGTGCATCTGCCAGCACTGACAGCAAACTGGAGTCCAAACATGGCATTCAGCATGGTGGATTTCCCAGAGCTCTGGATCCCTAAAACTGACAGCACTCTCTGGTCTCCCAGCTTCTGGACTAGTTGATCTAGAACAGCAGAGATCCAGATCACAGGAACATGAGCAGCATCTCCATCCATCAACTCCAGTGGAGATCCAGAGATCATCATCTCTGCTGCAAGACCCGGGAGAGAAGAGAAGTGAACCTGCAGGTCTTTCTTGTTCTCCTTCACAGATGAACATGATTGATAGATCTGACCGATCTCCCTCATGATGTGCTCCAAACCAAAGGCTGCAGCTTGAAGTTCCTCAGATATTCTCTCCAGTTCTAAGTGTTTAGTTCTGATGTGCTCTGGTTTTTCATTGTTCTCTTTCAGTTTTAAAACTGTTGACCACTTTTCATCGTATTTGTAATGTAGATCAGAAAGATCACCTGAGATATATTCATCCAGGAAGATTCTGAGCTATTTGAGGAAAAACATCTTGTTTGCATCTGAGTTCATTTCTTTAATAAATAACTTCATAAATTCACTGATATTAGATTCAAACTGCTGTTTACGGATTGTCTTCATCTCTGTTTGTTTTCTACTTATTTCCATTTCTGTCTCATCTGCTCGAGGTCGATGTAGATCTTTATTCTTCTGACTCCACTGATGCCACAAAATCCCTTGGCAGGGTAGAAATGAGTCTTTGATTTCTGTCAGATCTTTCTTCTCCAGTAAACTAATCATCTGCTGTGCTGCTCCTCTTCCTCTCCTGCAGTTATCATCATCTTCCTCATCTACTCTTATGTATGAGTGTTTGGAGACATCTTCAAGTCTGAAAATGACTTGAATGAATCTGACAGACAATTATTTATAGCTCTTCTCAGTTCTTTTGAGACATCTGACTGATTTCTGTCTTTTAGACCAATTTTGAATTTTCCTTTTTCCTTTTAGTTACTACAGATTCATCCTCAGTAAAAAGACAAATAAGTGGCCTTTTATTCTTGTACAGGTTTTGCATTATCGCTTCTGTCACTTCTGTCAGTTTTGTCTAGTTGTGGTAAAAGAACAACATTAACTGAGCTCATTTCAGAGAGGATCTGCAGCTGTTTCTCATGGTCTCCTGCATCACACGTGTAGATTACAGAACGCTACACAGTCATTGAATTTATCATCATGTGACCCTGAAGGGCAGAACCAAGCGATCTCCACCACTCCATCCATCAGGACTCTGGTTTTGCTGCTGCCTGTACAGTTCCTGTGGAAGAACGTGTTGTGTTTCTCATTGATCAGACTATTCATCAGCTGAGACTTGGATGAAGACACAGAGCCAAACCTGAAGAAAAACACCATGGGAGTTTCCGCCTTGTATATCGGCTGGATTTGACTGAATTCACTGTTGAGTATTTTCATCTTCCAGCTCTTGTTGATTTGTCTAAATGTCCAGAGAGGAAACTCAATCTGTTGTGTGAATGGATCAGGAACAAGCAGAGGCAGGGCGTACTGACACTGAGGCAGTTTTGTCACCATCATCTGCTTTAGGAAACTATCAGCACAATGAAACACTGCCATCTGAACATCCATTGGATGAATTCCAGTAGATTGGCTAATTTTTTGTTACAGAAAGCCATTTCATAGAAAATATCATTCTCAGTTTCAGATGAGTCATTGTCTTCTTGTTGCATATGCTCTTGTTTATTAATTTAATCTCCTCAACATTAATTTCTCTTGCTTTGTAGTTCATCATCATTAGTTTTTGGAGGAAATTCTTAATCAGTTTCTCTTCAGAATAAGACTGTAATGAATGTTCACTTATTTGAAGAACATCTGCAGCTCCTAGTTTATTAATGTGTCTGCCTTCAAGATGGAGTTTGTGAAATAGGTCATTCATTTTTTCAGTCTTTTACTGTTGTAAAAGTTCATTTAAAAAGCCTTTCTAGTCCAGTCCTCGTTTTTTTTTCTATTGAAGAGATAAAGATTGATTGAATGATTACTTTTTTTTAAATTTAAAACAAATAAATGATACAATTTCTATAACAATAACAATGAATCATTTTATGTAACAAAAGACAACACAATTGATATAATATATATAATAATACACACAGACACAGCAAATATTTTGAAAAACAAAATACGTGTATATATTTATGTCATAATATATAAATATAACATATTTGTCTTAAATATAAACATGCTATCACACCGTGGACTTTTCTGTGTGTTTTGTTTATTTTCTTACGTGTCTATGTTACAGAAGCAGACCGAGCAGTGAGGTGAGTGAAATAACAAGATGTTTATATACACACAGCAGAGATTGTCATAGTAGAGTAGTAGGTAAGTAAGCAGTCCGTAAAGTAATTTCACTTTGACTGGCTTGAACTTGAGTTCTGCACATACTCGGCCCAGATCAGGAACTGGTTCCAAGAGTCCTGGTGGCCATGGCACAAAGTATGCAGGAACCACCCAATCTCTTGGATTTTCCTCTCAGACTGTCCTTAGAGACTGGGGATGGTAGTCTGAGGAGTCTTACGGTCACACATAGAAGTGAGAAAAGGATCATGAGATGAACTGCATGGATTCCATAATATCTGAACACTTGGTTGAACATAAAATTTTACTACCATAAAATGGGGGCAGATTGGTCATGAAATGTGGTATGACCATGGTTGGTTGGGAATGGGTAACAGGCAGAGATTTCTAGCAGGTAGATGATGGCGCATTCCTTTCGTCCCTGGACATACCTTCTCACATCCCTAGCCATATTAGGCCACCAGAAGTGATCAAATAGCAGCGAGAGGCTTCCAAACCTTACTTTGGAAGAGCACACATATAGGATTACCTAGTCACCTAGCCAAGTACATTGGCCCCGCAAAATCTGACTGCCGAGAGTGCTGGAGGATACTCAACCAGTGTTCGATGAACTTACTGGAAGAGGGGATAGGCACTTGCATCCCCTCAATGCGAAGACTGAAGAATCTCACAAAGGTATTCAGTGTCGCCCAGCCTGCAGCTCTACAAATATTCGCCATAGAGAATCAGAATGGTGTAAGCTCTCTCCCACAGGAGGCACGGTTTGTCTTGGGCCTAGTATGCCAAGACAATGACATCCACTATCCAGTAAACCAACTTCGACCCAAACACAAGGTACTCTTTGCTCACCAAAAATACTTGGAGGTCCCAGACCTTCTTTATGGAAGTGAATGTGATCTAAGCAAAGGGACATCTCTCAAGTCCAGCCAGGATGACAGATAGGTCCCAGGAGGGCACTAGAGGTGACCTAGAAGAATTTAACCTCCTGGCACCCCACAGAAAACTCACAATGAGATCATGCTTGCCCAAGGACAGACCATCCACTGCATCATGATGAGCTGCAATCACAGCCACAAGGTGGAGGGTGGCAGCCTGTGCTCCAACCTTTCTTTCAGGAAAGAAAGCACTACTCCATTCGCACACCTTTGGGGTCTTCTCAGCAAGAAGAACACCAGTTTGCGAACAGACTCCACTTCAGTGTATAGGCCTGCCTCGTAGAAGGGGCTCTAGCCTGAGTGATTGTGTCCACCACAGTCTGTGGGAGACCACTCAAGTCTGCCGCTTCTCATCCAGAAGCCACACATAGAGGTTCCAGATATCCGGACGTGTGTGCCAAATGGTGCCTAACCCCTGAGTAAGGAGGTCCTTCCTCAGACATATTCGCCAGAGAGGGGCTGTTTTCTATGAAGAGCATGAGTTTGGGATAAGCAGGTCCAGGTGGGCCAGTATGGCACAACTAGCAAGACCTGCAACTCATCCTCCCAGATCTTGCACAGGGTCTGCACGACGGGCAGTGGTTATCATCATCATCATCATCATCATCCGTGATATTCACAGGTCACCGGAGATTTGACAGCAGCACCCACTCGATGAAGGCAGCTCAAAGGACTATCCCTGGACAGCTGCGCTTGTGTTGGAGGTGTTTAGTCCAGTTTGATAAAATGTGCAGCGGCAGCTGTCTAGGTAGTGCATGACGTCATTTGTGTGGTCCTCGAAAGAGTGGTCCCCCAGAGCCAACTGGAGGACCTTGACAACAGGTTCATTCATGACAAAAAAAACAAAAATAAAACTGATCAAAAAAGCAAAATAAAGAGCGGATATACACGCTGCTTACTTCATTTTAATCTACTATCTTCTTTTTAATAAATTCATAATAATGGACAACAACCACACGTATACATAGATGAAACCAGACAAACTTGCACTAAATAGAGGCAAAGTTATAAAGGGGTCGACAATGACTTTACTGAAAGGACAGAAACTAGGACACACAGAGCACATAGGGAATGAAAACACAGACAAAACAGTCCAGGGGTGTGACAGCTTTAAGTATGATGGCAACAGAACACGACCAAAATTAATGAACTCTTATCAGGCGTCAGCAGGTGTACCTGCGGGTTTTAGCACGAGCTCAGACGGGCCTGAGATTTCCCCGCAAACATTTCAACAGTAAATTATAGTCCTGTGTGCACCGTATTTCTACTGACAGAACCAGCCATGCTATGAATTTATTAGTTAGAATTTAGAAATGTATTACTATACACGTTTACTATAACAATTAATCTGTTCAATTTGATCAATTCATTAATTTCTTTTTAAAGTAGTAGCCTACATTTAAAGCTTCCTTAAATATATTTATCATACTGAGTCAATAGCGTTCCGGTTCATGTGAAGTTCTGTTTTCCTAGTTATTTTATAAAAGCACAATGTTTTGTTGATATTTTGACCATTTACATTTCCGAATAATGTATTACTTTTCCATTTATGAAGGCTAAATTATTGAACATTGTCTATGATCAACTCGCTGTCCCTGGCCGCAAAAAAAGATATCGTGCAGACGCTCCTGACTTTTATAGGTGGTGTTGATGAAGTCTCAAATTGCTAAAGATGATTTATATGTAGCCGATACCTGAACAGTTGTTAGTGTGCAGTAAATAACCTTTACTTGTTAACTTGTTTAAGTAAATATGATTGAATGACAACGCAAAAAGTATATTATACTTATAAATAAAGGTGACTTGACTTGAGTTCATTTGGTATATTTGATATCGTAATAAAAGGAAATGCTAATTTGTCACAAATTTACAAAAATTACCATGACAAAATCAGTCATTTTGATCTAAAAAATCATACAAAAATTGCGTAGTCTATACTGAATTTTTAATTAAACCTTACTTTTGTTTTATTTAAATTTATCTAAAATGTGGCATATTCTTTGATATTCCACATTATATGATTACAGTTACATTTATTTTGTAATTAAATTATGTAACGCTGCTACATAGAACCAGTTCCTCCCAACATTGATTATTTATATTAAAAATAAAATAATAACGTGTTCATATTTACTGTAATTGCCTGGTTCCCCTGTCAAAGATCTAGCAATCACACAGATTAAAAGAGCTTCTGAAAACTTAAATACAAAGTTTTTACAATATTTTACAAACTTAAATATATTTTTACAGCTTTTAATTTAAACCACCTACAAATTTTACATATTCAAATGAAATGTTAAGGTCACCACTGCATCTGCCTGAAAAGTAGTAGTAGTAGTAATAATAACAATAAAAACAAATATTATTTAATCTATTATGTATTTAATTCTAATAAATCCAACACACACATATAAAATACATTAATAAGTCAAAGCTGAGTATGGTATTGTTTCTCTCAGTAACATCAAGTGAAATAAACTCTTTCTTCTGTGCATTTATACCATGTGATGTGGGGAATGTCTTGAATTCTTGACCTCGCCTGTAGTAAGAAAATGAAAGTGTTTAAGTGAGCTATTTCTGGCTTTATACAAAGATGATCATTTCCTTTGGTTATAAACACACACACATTTATATGATCATTTTTTTCGCCTGTCTACCAGTACTCTGTAATATGCTTTTTCCACACCTTTTTAACCTGGTCGGATTTTAGTGTGAGGTGAGCATCAAATTCAAACTAGTACTAATTTTAGAAATTCAGTTTAGTTGGTGCATACACAGACTTTTATTTAACAATACTTTTTCTCACAAGAACTAAAATAAAGTTTGACTGCAATGCAATGTAGAGGAACCGGTACATTCTTTACGTTCAACAAAACCATTTTGCTATTGGCAATGTTTGTGAGTCAATTGAATTGTAATAAAATATGTACTGATTATAAATAGTACAGGGAAAAGACTGAAGCTGGTTTATCTGCATTGAAGACATGATGGTGCTGCGAATGGCAGCCACAGTGCTTAGCTCCTGTGCTTGTATTGTTCTTGTTAGTTTTATGTATGACATATATATGAGTGATTTTCGTTTACTCCCGGAACTCAGTAGCTGGGAGTGTCTAAAACTGACCAAAAAAAGGCAATAAAACTTAAAAAGAAAAAAATGAAATATGTAAAACCCACAGCCTCTAGCATGCATCCATTAGCTGCTGCTACTGCTGAATTATTAAGCTTTAAAGTTTTATCACGTCGTAACACCAGTCAACATTAGCGGAATTGGACAAGATAAATTACATTTTAAAAAGAAAATTGAAAATACAGTTTCGGGGTTATGGGACGTTGTCATGGGGTCCTACTTGGGAACCCAATCACTCGCCAATCATCAAGAACGGGCTTTATGGTAAAGAAAGTGTTATACTTTATATGAAGTAAACCTGGCAGCAGTGGGAGGTTAGGTATACTGTTAATTTTAGCAGGCATTTTTGATTTAGTCTTACTCCTAAGACGAAAATGCGAAAATGCTTGAAAAGTCTTAGTTGCATTTTAGTCATTTGCCTCGTTTTGACAGAAAAATCGACAAACAGTCCTTGCATTTTTGTCAATATTTAGTATATATGTTTAGATAGCCATTTTTTATGTAGTCTTCAAAAAAAGTTATTGGTTTACTTAACATGTATACCTTTATGTACTTTTGTTGGATGACACAGATAGCCTAAGTATGTAATAGGACTGCTGTCCCTAAGACGAAAGACACCTGTTTAAGTTCATGTTTACTGAAGTATTAAGGCTTCTGGAGTCTTTTGTTTCTGTTTAGTTTAGTTTTATTTTAGTTGAACACCGCTCTCCGAGTTTAAAACACAGAATAATGTTCTGATAATGCTTTCTTAATGTTATTCTAACATCTTTTTTTAACATTATTTTGATCTCATTCTAGTTTTCGTTAGTTGGTTTTTTATTTTGGGAACTCAAAACTTCTTGATTGAAAATACAGACGAAAATGAAGGAACAGGTGATTTGAAGTATAATGAGTAGGTACATGCACATAACTTAAAAATCTACAGGCAAAAAATTTTTTTTAAATAAACCACAAGTACACAAAAATGTAACAATAAAAAACGAGATTAAACGCTTTACCAAGAGTTGAGTCATACATACATTTTCAGTAACTGCTATACAATAAGAAGTAAGTGTTAACAGAACATAACACTCCTCAAGCTGTAGGAACGAGGATGAGGACAGCGGGGGTTTAAGAGCCAATGAGAAGCACTAGATTGATAAACAGTATTGTAAGACTAGGAATACTGTTAAAACATTAACAAAACCCATCCCTGTTGTGAATCAGGAGAGAGATATATTTCATTAGATATCACTTTTGCTTCACTAATTTGATAAAATGCTACATTTTTATTAAAAAATATGAACAACTTTTATTGGCGGGTGATTATACATCGTTTTATATTTTTATATATCTGAAAGTCATGATAGTCAGTTTGTTTTGATAGTTCCTCCTTAGTTAGTTCCTCAAGGGTTCATAGTTATGTTTGACATTTGCCTGCTTAATAAAACCCATTTAAATGAAATGTGATATAAATCTTGTGCTGGCAGCGGGGGTTGATGTGATGGCCTACAGCTGCTCTGAAATACAGAAAGTGAACAGAAAAGTCGGCTTCATGCCAAATAGAATGATGTGAACTTGCCACGGGGATAGCAGGATATTCACAAAGACTGATCTGCATTTACATTTATTTAACAGCTTTTATCCGAAAGCAATTTGCAAATGAGAAAAACCACAAGCAATTTGTCGCAAGAAGATGTGAAGTACAACATGCCAAGTTTTCAGTGCAGCGTGCGGATAGGTCCACGAGCTAGAAGTGAAATACAGAAATGATATAGAAATATTAGAAATATATGAATAGAAATATTTCCTGACAACAGTACTTTCTGTTGCTGAAAATAGGCCCTTTTTGACTTTTTATGGAGCATCCTCTACATTTATTCTGACCAAGTCTGTCATTTCTGTGATGGAAACTCTTTCCTTTATTCCAGATCGTTGCTTATTGGTGAGAGGAAGGTTTGTGTCTGGGTTACACAGGTGAAGCCAACGCTGTCAAGACAAACACAGTTTAGTAGTACTGACGTGGTTTATATAGACTGAATTGGTTAGTTGTGCAGATTTGCTTTGTTTAAATAGTTAAAGAGTTTTAATGAAAGCTCAGTCACCTGTTTCAGGCTTTCTTTCCCAGCTAACAGTCGTCCAATCGCCAATCCAGGAACCAGCAGAACGGAGGACAGGGCCAGCAACCAGCCTACAGCATACGCCCAGATAAACGACAACGGTTGAAAGTCAAGGGCTGGTAGCACCACAGAACAGATAAAAGACACCTGAGAATGTGGAAGAGAAAGAGACGTTAAAGAAACATGAAGAACTGATCTTATGTGCTTTAGGTAAAGAAATGCCTCATTTAGGAATATAAAAACCAACAATATCCATTAAAATAGTGATCAAAGCATCGGTGAAACTCAAACAGATGAAAGAAATCCAAAAACACTCACCGTGGCCACAAGAGGAGTCAGGTATTTCCAGCACAGAATGAATAAGTAGTTGGGTCGTGAGTTTGTCATGTCTTCAATGACGTCAAACATTCTCTCAGCTCCTGTGATCAAAGAGCAAAAGTACAAATCACTAGCTTTCCAATGCTGCCATTGCTTTTATGTTGTGTGCATGACTCACCAAATATCCAACCCATGGCCAGAGACTCAAACGCAGACAGGAACAGACATTGGCTCCAAGGCATAGTAGATCCATACATCCCGCTCTGCAGGTTTCATGCATTAAGCAGGACTGATGAGAGAGGAACCACAACGCTTGCCATGGCAAAATCTTCAGTTATTGAATTTGTTGTCTATCTATACAACCAAAAATTCCTTACATTTAGTGTTCATCAAGTGGTTGTGTAATTATTCATTTTGTTCATTGTACTCACCCATATACTTTAACAAAAGGTCTGATCTTTAAATAATTTTCAACAATTACTGTTATCCTGTGTTAGAGCATTTAGATACTTTTAAATCCTTTTCCTCTTCATGCACTCATCGGACACATCTGCATTCATGTTTTTATTGTACTCTCTCACACAAAAACATGGTGTTCTCTGACCTCTGTAACCATGAAGAGTTCCCCAAGAAGCAAATAAGACAGAAGAACAGGAGGAAGATTTCTCGCCGCCTGTTCTGCAAAGAACCGCTGGGAACAGGTCCATCACTGATGTGACCACAGCTTCCACTGCAACAAACTTTAAAAAGAACATCAGGAGCACCTGAGAACTGTGAAGACACTCGAAGATAGAAAAATTTCCATGTAATTCGTCATGTGCCATGTTCTGTAAAATATGTTGGTTTTCAGAAGCAAGAAACGCATACAGGTTTGAAATGACATGAAGGTGAATAAACAATTTGTAAACAGAAATAAAAAGAAAAGAAAATAGATAAATAAAATGATTTTTTTCCCTTTTAGCACTCTATTCATTTACTGCTTTTTAAACTAGCATTAGCTTTTCTAATCGTTTTATATTCTGTTTTGTTTTTATATCTGTAAATCCTCCGGTAAAGTTGGTGAAATGTCACTTGTGCCTTTCTGGTTCTCACCATTTTGTACCTTTAAAGTTACAGCTCAAATCACTGACTTTCAGCAAGGGCAGTATGTGTGTTTGTGAGAAACATGAGTTCCCTGTTTGTCAGTCACTACGTGTTATGTTGTGATGACAGACTGGGGACTTGCTTGGAGCCCTTATTAGCTCTGAAAAAGAAAGCGTCAATGAAATTTGCCAAGCTGTTAACTAATCCTGAGCCCTCCCGTCACGCCGGGCATAAATAGAAGACAGGTGTAACCACTCATCAGATTTTGCTTTGAGCTGACAGTCTCATGACTTCTGGCTCTGAAGTGCTAGAGGAGAAGCTGAAAACAAAAGCTGTTCTGGGTGGCGTTGACGACATAATCAGTTGTATTCCTGTGTTCCAGCAATTACGCTGCGTGTCTCTCCTAAAAGAGTGATTTCTTAGCATAGTTGTTTTGCATCTTTTCAAGATGCCGTTTCAGCTGTGCCCTCTTGGGTGTGGTCGCTATCTGTCCGCTAATGACGGCCACAAATGCTGTCTTCAATGTGTGGGGTCTGGAGTTCCTGACAGTGCTGCGATTCCGCCTCTTTATCCTTCGGGACGGACCGGCACCTTCTGTTGTCACTCAACCTGGCTTATCTGAGGGCTGTGGTAAGAGCCACTCTGCCGGTTCTGCCAATTCAGGAGGGCTGTCTCACAGTAGTCCTCTTGTTTTGTTTGGTACACAAAGAGAGGACCAGATGTTGACTGAGGAGAATGAAGTGGAGGAACTGCGGCCTTCTGGTGTCGTCCTATGCTCCTTCCAAAGCCTGTAGGACCACGGCGGTTCTCGCTGCTAAGACCTACAGCACTGTGGTCCAAACCGCCTCTACCCTATATGCCATGGCGATCCTGCTGGTCCTCCAAGCCAAGGCATTGAAAGAGCTGCACAAGGGTGACTCTGACCCAGGGTTGATGCAGGATCTGCGTACAGTGACCGACTTCGCTCTACAGGCATCAATAGTTCAACCAAGCCGAGATGCATGATGCTGACAAGATTCGCTTCTTGGACACTCCCATTTCCCAGACTGGGCTATTTGGCGACACTGTTGAGGACTTTACTAATCAGTTTTCGGCAGTACAGTACAGCAGCAGACCAAGGTGGTTCAGCACATCCTCCCCTGGTGTGATCCTCCAGCTGCCACTGCTTTGTCGCGGGTTTCGTCTTGGCCTGGTCGTCGCCAAGGGAACCCCCCTGTGGCAACAACATCCAATTCAGACCCCGTCAAGGCTGTTGCATCAAGCATCACTGCAGGAAGCCCCCTAGACAACAAAGAGACCCTAAGACTTGCTTCATATGTGACCACTTTAGCACTGGATACACTCCCGAGTCTGGGATGGCGCAGTGGGACAGGACAATCCCACCGACTTCTCGTCACACTTTCAGCCAATGGACAGACCTTGCATTTCTATGGGCCGGGGTGCCCTTAGAACAAGTGTCACAGCATGTGGTCATAACCACAGACAGTCTGGGGCACTACATGCAATACAGGCAGTCTCAGGGCTCTGGACAGGGTCTTGTCTGCTTTGACACATCAACTGCCTAGAGCTACTGGCAGTGCATCTAGCTTTAGGCAACTGCTGGAAGACAGGCACATATTAGTCCATACGGACAATATTGCGACTGTTTCATACATCAACCATTAGGGGGGTTTATGGTCAGATTGCATGTCACAGCTTGCCTGTCATTCCTCTTCTGGAATCATTCACATTTCAGATCACTGCATGCTGTACATATTCTGGGGGAGCTCAATCGTGCAGTCAACGTGCTTTCACAACAACTCACCTTCCCCAGAGAATGGCGACTCCACCTTGGAGTGTAGACTGTCACCCTCCACCTTGAAAGTGTATGTGGCTGCCATTGCAGCCCATCATAATGCAGTAGACAAGTCTTTGAGAAAGCACAATTTCGTTGTAAAGTTCCTGAGGGGTGCCAGAAGGATAAATCATCCTGAGGTCAGTATATATTCCACATGTCACCCCCCCTTTTGGGAAGTCTATATTGTTCTGCCACCTGTACAACAAATAGAAGAGGTTAGCACCCTCTTGGAAGGTTGGAAGCCCTTCTTGTAGATGTTTTTTCTTAACTCAGGAACAGCCAGTTGGCTTCTCCAGTAGTCACAGTTGTAGTGTTCAGGTTGTGGCGTTTTACATTGGACCCCAGTTTGTCATCACAACTTGTAGTGACTGACAGACAGGTAACGCCTCGGTTATGTACGTAACCCTCATTCTCTGATGGAGGGAACAGAGACGTTATGTCCCCTTGCCACAACCTTAAGCCATTGCTGAGAGCTGAGACTCCTGAGACACTTGACGCCCAAGTTAAACACTAATCAAGGTTTGGGGGTGAGTAAAGTATGGGGTAATTTACATTCTTGGGTGAACTACTGCTGAAATGCAGTACACATAAAAAAACTGTTTATTTTAATTTATTGAAGGGGTTAACCTATTTCTTAAAACTAACTGATACTTGTTATAGCACTTGCATATCATTAATCTTTTGCTGATTTTATTTGCTTTCATTGTCCTCTTTTGCAGATCGCTGTTAAAGAAAACATTTGTTGTAATTTCATAATTTTTGGTTCAAGCTAACACAATTTATGTGTAAGTGTGTGTTTAAGCTCACATGGGTGTCTAGTCCCAGCAAAATAATCATGATGAAGAAACAAACAGCCCACAAATGAGGGAAAGGCATCATGGCTACAGCCTGTGGATAAGCTATGAACGCTAGTCCTGGACCTGAAACAGAGAAATCTCATGCTGAGCACATTCTCTGATAAAAAGCCCTTTACCTTGTCCACCCAAAGTTGTGAATCTAATATAACGTATGCATTAAGTTGAAATATTGCATAAAGCATTTGCAAATGAGCACAGTTTCCAATCAAAATGGCAAAGAGAACAAAATTGTCATTTCCCGAAAAGTGGCACAAAATATCAATAAGAAGAACTAGGAGAAGCCACTAAATATATACCCTAATAATATTAATATAAGATAAATTGCACCTCAGAACAAACATGCAAAATGCAGTTATTGCTTACTGGGAGGTGTAGGAGGCAGTTATACATATTTTGATGACAGATTTTGCTCAGGAAATTCGGAATGACCATAAAAACATTCTGGGGCCTCCTTTACAAAATGTTGTGCAGAAACAATCCTAAATTTGATCTTACCATCATTTCTCCAATATGTGTACATGTGATTCATAGAATGAACACAAAAACGTTTTTGCTGTGAATGGAAGATTCTTTTCAAGAAATCTGTTTGATCTCCCGTTATTCACATTAACACTTTGTCACACAAGTTTAAAAAAAACACTTTAAGTGAGCGTTAAAACATCAAATTCACATTAAAACAGGTTGATGGAAACATAGTTAATGTTGCAGTACCTGATTCTGCCACCTCCTTGATGGGGACGCCCTGTTCATGGGCCATAAAACCCAGCACAGAGAACACAGCAAAACCAGCCATCAAACTGGTGCCACTGTTCAGAAGACAAAGCCAAAAGCAGTCCCTGATAGACGGAGATATGCATTTAATACATATTCATAGTATATTTATAGTCCATTTGTAATTGTTGACTCATTTATTTCACCTATATCACTGTTTTTAAGTATACTAACTTGTAGCAATTGTTGTTGTATTTATTGACATAGAGACTCTTTCACCTAGATATCACACTATAGAGACTGTGTCTGTTCCCCGAATTAGAATATGCAGAGAATGTCCAAACCTAATCAAAAGCAATAATTTAATTAATGTCCAACAAATTAAAACTACCTATAATTCAAATAAGCAAACGATAAAACTTGGCTCGCTAAATATTAGATCACTTTCCACAAAAGCACTTTATGTATATGATTTGATCAATGATCAGAAGCTAGATTTGCTTTGTTTGACAGAAACCTGGCTAAAACCAGATGATTATATTACTCTAAATGAATCTACCCCCCAAAATTATTTCTATAAAAATGAGCCACGTTTAAAAGGTAGAGGGGGAGGTGTTGCTACAATTTATAACAATATTCTTAGTACTTCTCAGAGGGCAGGCTTTAAGTATAACTCATTTGAAGTTTTGGTGCTGCATATAACATTATCTACAGAATCATGTGCTAGTGATAAATCTTCTGTCATGTTTGTACTGGCTACTGTATACAGGCCACCAGGGCACAGCACAGATTTCATCAAAGAATTTGCTGATTTTCTAACTGAGTTAGTACTGGCCGCAGATAAAGTCTTAATTGTTGGCGATTTTAATATCCATGTTGATAATGAAAAAGACTCATTAGGATCAGCTTTCTTAGACATTTTAAACTCCATTGGGGTTAGACAACACGTCTCTGGACCTACTCATTGTAGAAATCATACTCTAGATCTAATACTGTCACATGGAATAGATGTTAAAATGGTTGAAGTACTGCAGCAAAGTGATGACATTTCAGATCACTATCTAGTCTTATGTGAACTCTGTATAGTTAAACCTGTAAACTCTGCACCTTATTACAAGTATGGTAGAACCATCACTTCCACCACAAAAGAAAGCTTTCTAAATAACCTTCCTGACTTATCTCAATTCCTTAGCTCATCCAATACGATGCAAAAACTTGATGATGTAACTGAAACTATGCACTCTCTTTTTTCTAGCACTTTAGATACAGTTGCTCCTTTGCACTTAAAAAGATAAAAGAAAACAATCTGACTCCATGGTATAATGACAACACACGCACCCTAAAGAGAGCAGCCCGGAAAATGGAGCGCAGGTGGAGAAAAACCAAATTAGAAGTATTTCGTATTGCCTGGCGGGAGAGTATGCTGTCATACAGAAAAGCATTAAAAATAGCAAGATCTGATTATTTTTCATCCCTTTTAGAAGAAAACAAACACAACCCCCGGTATTTATTTAGTACAGTGACTAAATTAACAAAAATAAAGCATCAACAGGTGCTAATATGCCCCAAGAGTATAGCTGCAATGAGTTTATGAATTTCTTTACTTCTAAGATTGATACCATCAGAGATAAAATTGTAAATATGCAGCCGTCAACTACAGTTTCACATCAGATAATGAGCTTTAGATCCCCTAAGGAAAAATTACACTCTTTCTCTATTATAGGAGAAGAAGACTTGTACAAACTTGTTAAATCATCTAAACCAGCAACATGTATGTTAGACCCTGTTCCATCTAAACTATTAAAAGATCTGCTTCCAGAAGTTATAGATCCTATTTTGAACATTATTAATTCATCATTGTCATTAGGTTATGTTCCTAAAACCTTTAAACTGGCTGTAGTTAAACCTCTCATTAAGAAACCACATCTTGATCCCAAAGACTTAGTAAATTACAGACCAATCTCTAATCTCCCTTTTCTGTCAAAGATACTAGAAAAGGTAGTATCCTCACAACTGTATTCCTTTTAGAAAAAATGGTGTCTGTGAGGATTTCCAATCAGGTTTTAGACCGTACCATAGTACTGAGACTGCTCTCATTAGAGTTACTAATGACCTGCTTCTATCATCTGATCGTGGTTTTATCTCGTTATTAGTGCTATTAGATCTTAGCGCAGCATTCGATACTATCGATCACAACATTCTCTTGGATAGACTAGAAAACTATGTTGGCATTAGAGGAAGCGCCTTAGCATGGTTTACATCATATCTATCTGACCGCTATCAGTTTGTGGCATTAAATGAGGAGGTATCATATCGATCAAAAGTGAAATATGGAGTTCCTCAAGGCTCAGTGCTAGGACCGTTACTTTTCAACCTTTACATGTTACCTCTGGGAGATATTATCAGGAGTCATGGTGTTAGCTTTCACTGCTATGCTGATGATACTCAGCTCTATATTTCAGCGCAGCCTGGTGATACACACCAAATTGAGAATCTAACAGAATGCATAGTCGATATAAAAGCTGGATGATGAGTAACTTCTTAATGTTAAATTCTGAAAAACAGAGGTGCTAATAATTGGACCTAAAAACCCCACATATAATAATCTAGAACACAGCCTATCACTTGATGGCTGCTCTGTTAATTCTTCATCATCAGTTAGGAACCTAGGTGTGCTGTTTGACCGCAATCTTTCCTTTGAAAATCATGTTTCTAGCATCTGTAAAACTGCGTTTTTCCATCTTAAAAATATATCTAAATTACGACCTATGCTTTCAACCTCTAATGCAGAAATATTAATTCATGCGTTTATGACCTCAAGGTTAGATTATTGCAATGCTTTATTGGGTGGTTGTTCTGCACGCTTAATAAACAAACTTCAGCTAGTCCAAAACGCAGCAGCCAGAGTCCTTACTAGAACTAGGAAGTATGATCATATTAGCCCGGTTCTGTCAACACTGCATTGGCTCCCTATCAAACATCGAATAGATTTTAAAATCTTATTAATTACCTATAAAGCCCTGAATGGTTTAGCTCTCAATACTTGAGCGAGCTCTTATCACATTATAGTCCTGCACGTCCGCTGCGCTCTCAAAACTCTGGCCATCTGATAATACCTAGAATATCAAAATCAACTGCGGGCGGCAGATCATTTTCCTATCTAGCACCTAAACTCTGGAACAATCTCCCTAACTCTGTTCGGGAAGCAGACACACTCTGCCAGTTTAAATCTAGATTAAAGACACATCTTTTTAACTTAGCCTACACATAACACATCAACACACCTTTTATTATTCAAATCTGTTAAAGGATTTTTAGGCTGCATTACTTAGATTTGCTGGAACCGGGAACACTACTTCCTACAATACGATGTACTTGTGACATCGTGAAAAGAATGGCATCTACGCTAATATTAGTCCTGTTTCTTTCTCAATCTGTTTTCACAGTATGTATCCAGACTAGATGGTGGATCAGCACCCAGAGATTATGTTCATCAGAGACCAGAACACCTAGATGCGCCCGCCGACAGATCACCAGATCCTGATGCACACACACACACACACGCACACACTAAGTCATTTACACTACCTGACACAGCTGCGTTTAAAATTGAACTGGAAGTTAAGTGCTGGGCGTCCGGTCAGAGGAGAACTGACCCCAACTGAGTCTGGTTTCTCCCAAGGTTTTTTTTTTCTCCATTCTGTATGCATGGGGTTTTGTTTCCTTGCCGCTGTCGCCTCTGGCTTGCTTGGTTGGGGACACTTAACTTCTAGTGACCATCGTTGAATTGACTACAGAGACCGTCTCTGCATTTAATAAGAAATTGGTCACTCTCGTCACTATACATCCCTGTCATTATACTGTACAGTGCTTTGATGCAACCTGTGTTGTTAAAAGCGCTATATAAATAAAAATGATTGATTGATTGATTGATATTGTAACTACCCAATACAGTGAGAGTGCCAACAGATATACTGTAGGAGAAAACAATCTGAGCCCCGGCCTCCATCCAAACCTACGTACACATAGACAGATTTGTCATTTCAATATAACAATGTTAGCTTACATTTTTAAAAACTGTATTTTACTACTTAAGATAATAATAAATAAATAAAAATATTTTTGTTTCTGAAAACTGAAAATGTATTACTTTATTTGAAAAAGTCACATCACATCAGCTGTCACATCAGCTACATCAGTGTGTCACGGTGTGGTTCAGCAAGGATTGCTCAACAGGAATATAACTTTTAAAAGTTTTAATCTTCCACAAAGATTAGACGAGAACGGACAACCTGACATGGCACCACTGTATCTATTTTTACAACCCGCCCTACCCCATACCCACAACGATTATACAGGTGCATCTAAATAAATTACAATGTTGTGAAAAAGTTCTAATTGTCAGCGACAAGAAGTTCCCAGCACCCAGCCCTGAGTCAAGCACCAAGGTTATCTCCACATGTCTAAGGCATGAAAGGTGTGAACCTGACCATACAGAGTGGATATCACCCCAGGGAGAATCCTTTGGTCTTGAGTAACCACTGTAGGGGTCGCAGGTGCCATCAGACTCAGCAGTCTTTGAAACTGCTTGACAGTGAGTGACTGGCCTTCACACCACACCAAAATAAGTGATTCTCTGTACTGGAAAAAACACACAATTCTTGCTGTCCAGTCTTAACCCAGGGGGAGAGTGCAAGGCCAAATGGAAGAACCTGATATTGGTAAGCTAAGCCCCCAAAAGCAAACATCAGGAACTTCCTGTAAGAGGGAAGGATAGAGATGTGGATGAATGCATCTATAGTGACAAACCAGTCCTCGGACTGATTTGAGACCCAACCTGTTTGAGGATCCTGAGCTTCAGCCTCATGACTGAGCGGTTCAGCTGCCTGAGATCTAAAATGTCCTCATCCCTCCTCAGAACTATGAAGTACTGGCTGTAGAACCAGAATTCTCTTGGATGAGGAGGGACCACCTCGATGGCCTCCTCCTTCAAAAGAGTGTCTACTTCCTGTTCCATAACCAGAGCCTGTCCAGCACACACCAAGGTGGGGCAATGTGCAGAACCTACTAAGACACATTTCTCTCTCAAGAATGACCTCTGCTGTTCCCTGTGCTCTGGAATGGCACACGGAATGGAAACAACCAATCTAGCTGCTTTAGGGTGCCTGTCAGCTCTGATACATTCCCAGGTGGAAGAGACTAAGAGTTGTGCTCGCTGGAGACTGCTGCACCCTGGAACTGGGGTTGGCAGACCAATCTCTTGAGGGCACTGTGTAATGCAATGTATAACGCTCTTCGCCAGAGGGGTCTGTCCTCCAATGTCCTGAGCCAAGAGCACCAGGGCTGCTGATGTCTCCTAGTGACATGATAGTACCCAGACCCACGTCATCTCCTAGGAGGTAAAACCAGAGCCTGCTAGACAGGACTTATTGAGACACACTTGGCAGGCTCCCACAACTCCAGATGTCCCACTAAAGGTGACCAGTCTCTTTAGACTGGCATCCGGTATTCATTCTGGGATTCTTCTCTGCTCCGCTACATCTCTGGGTGGAAGAGACAGAGAGCAGTGCTTGCTGCACCTTGGAACTCTGGCAGGGCTGACAGACCCCTATTAAGGGCACTACAGAGAGACAGGCACAGAATAATGCAGAGTACACAGCTCTTCCCCAGGCCCTCAGGACATTTTAACTGAAGACTGTTCAGCGAGAATAACGATCCACTGATCCGTCTCCTGCTAAAAGCCTCCAGCCCAGGAGTGTCACTCAGACTCCAAAATTCTGGGAAGTGAGAGAAGTGGCTCCCCGAATGAGGAGCTGGAACACAGTTTGTTGCGCTGTTTGGGCAGCGAGGTCAGAAATGTGGCTTATAATGGATTCATGTATAATGCGCTTGATATAATATGCTTGTGCAAACAATCTAGATCTTGTAAGAAGATCCTGTTTTTACACTATGTTGTCTTCACTAGCTTATGAAATAAAGAGTGATATGAACATGACAGAAATGCTGAATGACAGAAAGCTTCAAGTTTGAAGGCTGCATTCCACATGCTTTTATGCTTCCCGGCCAATGACTTTAATCTCCTATGACATCCTGCCCTTCCATTGAACTAATTATATATGTGATTCAGAGCATGTGCATCAATGCAGCTTGAGTTCCTGATAAGGAACGCAGATATTCATTATAAATGTATAAAGGTAATGCATTACTTTACTTTACTAGTCACTTAAACTTGAGTTACAAGTAAGGTGTTTCCCCCGACACTGGTTACCTGTGAGTCAGCGAGAAGAGACGGTTCAGGGTACAGGTAAAATACAACCCCCTGCAGAGCTCCAGGAAGAGTCAACCCACGAATCAACAAGACCAGCAACATCACATAAGGAAAAGTAGCTGTGAAGTACACCACCTACAGGTGCAGTACAAGACGAGAAAGGATCATAATAACTTAATGTGAACAAACAATTTCTTTTATTACAAATTAAGAAATATTTTTTACCTTCTGACAAACAAATCATTGTTTACTTTCCAAAAAAAACTTACAAAAAAACCCACTTTGTAATTTGGTACACTTACACACCTTGCCTGTAGATTTGACTCCTTTCCAGATGCAGAAATAACTTACAATCCACACTGCAATGAGACACAGAAGAATCTCCCAGTTTATCTTACCGACCTCCTCGATACCCCCAGAGAGAGCCAGCACTCTGCGTCTGTAGAAGTTGACAGGGATAAATTGTATGCTTTTTATACAAACATTTATTAAATTATTATTTATTTTATTGCTATAAAATTTGTTCATGTAGAATATTCAGGTAAGACTCATTAGGTTGCTTGTGCACACATTTTCAAAATTTTCTATTCACATAAGAACACTTGTATGTAGTTATTCTAGTTGTGCAAAGGATGATATAATTTGTGTTTACTCCCAGAACTCAGTAGCTGCAGATGTTGAGTTGATCAGTGTTGTCCAACTGAGGCTCATATTCTTTGCAGCAAGATTGACACAGCTGTCTACAACAGAGAGGAAAAACAACCTTTTGTTTTGTTTTTATTTAAACATTTGCTCATTTGCTTGATTTATATAAGGGTGTCATTATCACCCGTGTTCCACAGGTTATCACAGCTGGCCCATGGAAGCTGGGAGCTGAACGAGAAGATGAGGAAGAAAAGTGCCCAGGCCAGAATGATGATGTAATACATGCAGTTATACACCTGAATGACCTGCCCTGCATAGCCGACACCTGACATACAGTAAAGCATAGATTAATAAATGTAGTAAAATGCCTTTAGCTCATTGAAGAATCGTACATTTTTGCTGCTTTGTGACTCTCACCCTCAGCCAGTGGACAGAGACGAGTCCAGCATGTAATGCCTCCTTCCTGTGTGTACTGTCCCATCGCTGTGTCTAGCAGGAACAGAGGCACCCCGCAAGTCACCACAAACACCAGGTAGGGAATCAGAAATGCACCTGTGCAATAATTGATCATTAACATACCACAGAATGCCGAGAAAGAGTGTGCAGTTAAATACGTTCAACAACAGTTTTGGTTTCCGATATATGAAGAAATCTGAAAAACAAAATGAAAACCCAACACTTTGTGTATTTGTTCAGCCTCCTACCTCCTCCGTACTTGTAGCACAGGTAAGGAAACCTCCAGACGTTGCCCAGACCGACCACATTTCCCGCCACAGCTAAAATATACTCTGCTTTACTCCCCCAGTAGCCTCTCTCTTCTATCTGTCCCTGGCTTGTCTTCATACCGACACGCCGTTCTGACCAGTTATTTGTTCCCGCCATCCAGACAGCTGTGATTCTGCATTAGTGCTCACTCTAACAAAAGCTTAATATGAGAAATAAGTTAGTGGGAGGGGGACACGTTTTTCAGCACTGCCTTTTTTTTTTTACTGACAAAATTTATTGTGTGATGGTTGGGCAGGCTTTAGGCAAAATATGTAATTTAAAGAAATTCAATCAAAACAGGCAAAAATATTTAGATATGTAAAACCTACAGCCTCTAGCACGCACTCTTTCAGTGAGCTGCTGAGTTATAAAAACGTTAAAGTTTGTGTCTTGTCTTAGTATCAGTCAGCTGTGCAAATTGGTGGAACAATAAATTACATTTTAAAAAGCCTCAATTTACAACGTCCTTTTATTAAATAACTTTTGAAACTTGAGCTGAGGATTTGCTCTAAATGTTCTGATGAGGTTAGAGATCAGTCCAGCCCCTTCAGTTTCCCAGCTTCTTCTCTTCAGTTCACCCGCTCATTTTCCACAGGGTTCAGGTCAAAGAACTGGAATGACCAGCAGAAGCTTGGTTTTGTGCACAGCGACTCATTTTTGTGTTGTTTTTTTGAGGTTTGCGTTTGGATTATTGTCCTATTGGAAGATTCAAACGCTGCCCATTATTACATTTCTAACAGAGCTAGTCACTTTTTTATTTTTACTCCATGCCATGTGTCTAAACAAGATGTCCAGGACCACCAGCAGAAATATAGGCCCACAGCATTAAAAAATACAGCATTATGTTTCTTTGTACACATTGATTCATGTGTTCACCAAACCCACTCTTGAGTGTTTGTGTCACGTGTTTGGACTGTTGTTGTTGTTTTCATGTCCCATGTGCTCCGTGTGACCTACTTTCTGTCTTCAGTTAATCGTCTCATTGTGTTCAGGTGTGTTCAGTTAATTATGTCAATTACTTTCTGCTATATAAGTTCCTGTTATACGTCTGGTCTCGTCTATGTATGCGTGTGGTTCCAGTCTGTCTGTCTGTCTTGATATTTACTCTTTCATAGAAGATTAAAGACTGTTAAAAGTTATATTCCCGTTGAGTGCTCCTTCCCGCAACCACGCCGTGACAGTTTGATGCTAAAAAGCTATTTATTTTAGATTCATCTGACCATAGAAGAAGCATTTGTGGTGATATTCTTGCTTTTATTGTTTTTCGTAGATCAGCTGACTTACGAAAAATGTAAATATTATGCACAAAAATAACT
This sequence comes from Puntigrus tetrazona, assembly GCF_018831695.1. Taxonomy (NCBI): domain Eukaryota; kingdom Metazoa; phylum Chordata; class Actinopteri; order Cypriniformes; family Cyprinidae; genus Puntigrus; species Puntigrus tetrazona. The sequence goes on from NC_056701.1 coordinate 1,976,434, forward strand.
TATTCAGAGGCAAGGCAACACAACTTCCAAGCGTACACACTTTTAAAAAAAACAGATTATGTCAAAGCACTGAACAGCGTCAAATTGGGTGAATAGAGTGATAGTAACAAGATTAAACACTCATTTCCATCCAAAGGCATTTCATTAATAAAAGAAGAGACGTCATTGTCTAGATCAGCTCATTTTAAATAGTATCTTCGTGATCAAATAGGCGATAATCGCTAGAAATGAAGTGCCCCCAACTAAGCAAGCCAATGGCTTCGAAAACATCTCTTCCCAATCCAAACTCTACACTACCATTTCTGAATAAGTAACTGATATTGTTGAATATAAAAACAGATCAAGTCTTACATCGCTCCCCATTTTCCCCTCTCTTCGTCTCTCTGTCCTACATTTAAAGGCTTGAAAAGTCTCGCACCTCAGTTTTGTTCTTCTGCCAACAACATAAACGTTTAACTGCTTTAAACCAGTTCAATCACTTATTTTTGAGTTGGGCATGACAGTAATGCTGACTTTTGACTGCCTTGTTTAATTTGTTCATTTTTAACCAGTTTGTTTCAGTAACCAGCGTAGTAACGTGTTAGTCACAGAACCGTCCAATTGTATGCTGCCATTGATGAACTGCTTTAATTTACATTGATTTCTTTAAATGTCAATCAAGACACTTGAAATGGATAAAAACGTGCAACTGAAAAATATGTTAGTAATAAAATGTTTTAGTAACATGACAAAATGCACAGAAACAAAAAAAATTTTTTTTTGGGGTTATTCTGTTTTTATTCATTAACACCGTTTACATTTAGATAATTGATTTTAATTTTGGTACCATAGAAAAAATTATAGGGTGGTGCAGGGATGATGTTAAAATCTGAAAGATTAATTCACAGTGAGTTCCCTAGAGTTTTTTCTATGGGTTTTAAACTGAGTTTTTTAATTGCATTGTGAATTTCACTTGAATGGGAAAACAAGCATTTGAAAAATGTCAAATTATTTCATTTATTTTGTATACATACATACATACATACATACATACATATAACAGCATGTAGCCTTCAAATATTTTTAAGTTAAGTAAACATTCCTCTTAAGAAATCCAGTGTAAAGCAAGTGTCATAAAACAGTTACGCTGAAGATGACAAAATAAAGGGTCACTTAATTTTTGTACTACGTATTCAGTCTCACAATAAAATACGATTATCACTCCTGAAACTGTGCAGTGTGTGCTCAGAAGCATGAAATGCATATTTTATTTAAACTGTGAATAGATTATAAAGAGCACTCCCTTGATAATCACTGAAGATGTTAATGGAGTTCTGCACTCTTGTGAAAAGTTGCCTTCACTGGGAAGGTATTCTCTCAATTTTATTGTGTTTATACTTTAATTAAATAATGACCGGATACACCAATGTGCAGAACAAAACCATTGTCAGTGTTTAAAAATACTGAATGCACAGCAGTGTTTTATAGAATCTGCCTACTGGTGGGTACTAAACTGATTCTGTACACTGATTCAGTACCAATACTATTGACTAGGGCAATATCGCAGTAATAATCGAATGTGATTCATCTGCGATTATGAATGCACTATTGCATAACTTATCAGTGAACTACAGCTCTGTGTGACGGACATTTACTACTAATCACAAAAACTGTTTTACTGAAGAATGCATGAAACTTGCATGGGGATAAGCAACTACTTTGCATGGGGATCAAAAAGCAACTTTTAAGAATCGTACATCACTAGCATCTGGTGTTAGATTTCCCCAATAGAGTCATCGCCAAATTTTTTGACCAACACCAAAAAGAGAATGAAAGCTGACAATTATCCATGGGAGACCAGATTTCTTGAAACCAGCTCATGCATCTCCTTTGAAGTTTTCCTTTATCTTTGGTGTGTTACAAGCTGTTTGTGCATAGACTAAAGTCTCAAACCCAAAGAGATACTCTTTTTAAAAGTTAAGACTCTACCATGCCTTCCTAAAACACCTTCTAAAACTCACCACCATCACTGTGTGGGAAGATTTTATGACCACAATGTTTATGCAAAGAAAGAAGGCAGAGCTACTATTTTTGATGTAGCGTTGCTGCCGGCGCCATGTTCTGGAGATGCTATGTTTCGTTGAAAGTTCCAGAACACTGTTCCAAAACAGTTTGACACAAATATAAGAAAGTATACAGTGATTTTTTTTTTTTACGGAAGAATGATTCTTAAACCTGCAGAGAGACCTATGAAGTCTGTTTCTAAAAAGTGGGTCAATACCAACTTTGCAAGGACAGTCTGGCTCTTCTGACTCACAGCCTATAAGTATGTTTTATTATTTAAAGAACCAATTGAGCGGTGTAGAGTAGAGGTTGGATTTTGTATCATATTTTGACATGGTGTTGTGTTTACATAGATGTCATTATAATCAGTAATTATGTCCCTAACTGGATGCAACAAATGACTTGTTTCAAATGTCATTTATTGTTTTTTCACCATGACAGGTCATTGCATTATAGTTATATATATTTTCATCACGCGCTTGAGGTATTTGGCCAATCACAACGCACTGGATAACTGGCCAATCAGCTGGCTTCTGAAAACAATAAGCTTTGTAAACATCAGAAAGGCAGGGCATAGGGCAGCAACAATAATTTACAGTATGTGGAAAATACAGTTTTTTAACCTTAAACCGCATAAATACATTGCATTACACCAAATACACATAATAATGTTCTCTTTAGCGAGGTCATATGACCCCATTAATGTTACAGTTTGGTCCCTTTTAGAGGAATGACCACTTTTCTGACATTTGTCAGACTACAGTATTCATTTAACTGGTACAATTTTCAAATCATTACACCAGAAAAATGGAAAGACAGTGTCGGTGAAGGTGGTTGTGAATGTGTGTAGATGTGTGTTAGTTACAGGATCAGAGAAGGACAGTGTTCCTCTGTCATAGTCCAGATACACCCTCACCCTCTCCAGCCTCTGATTAACAGGAAAACCAAACCGCTCATCCAGTCCATACTGCACCCACCAGACCTCACTGTTAAAGAAAACAGGTCCCTTCCTCTGGTTTGATGCTGTAGTTGCTCCAAGACTCCAGTATAAACTATCTTTAACCTCCACGTCCCAGCAGTGTGTCCCAGAGTTAAAACCCTCTGAACCCAGAACACAGGTATACTCGTCAAATCTCTCTGGATTATCAGGAAATAGTTGACTGCTCAAACTCCATCTCAGACTGGTCAGATCATCAGACAGGACAAGAGATGGATGAGCAGTGTTTGGATCCAGTATCACAGGAGCTGATGAGACACAATCAGCAGATGCTTTTATTCTTAAGTTCATATAATGATCAAGAGTGAACCCTATTTGGATTCCATGTAAATAAAATGATCTGCTGTATAAGTGTAACTGTATCATGTTCTCTTTTCATGGCTCATTTTGGTGTAATAGCTCAATTAATTATTCACACATAATGCTACATTCTATAAAACTTCCCCCATGCATCATGTCCAGTGTATGTACAAGAGCACAGATCTTCTGGAGACTCACTGTTCTGGATGATGTCCTGCATCTTCTTCCAGACTCTGAAGGACAGGTTGCCCAAGTATCGTGGAACATGAATCAAAGCTCCAGAAGGTGTCTGTGGATCCGGATGTGATGAGATCTGGACTCTGGAAGAAGATTCGGGATCAGGACTAAAGTGGATTTGACTTCAGAAGCAGAGAGACCAGAAACACCAGCAGATCACTCACCTTTCCTTTGAGACCGGAAACTTCTGCAGAACAAACACACCATTTATCATCAACAACTCAATCAATCAATCAATCAATCAATGATCTGAAATCAGACCTTCAGAAAGCAGACGTCATTGTCTTTCATCATCTGCTCCATGTCTTTGATTGTGTCTGAAAGAGCTGAGATGTGTTTGTTGATCTCCTCCATCTTCTCCTTCATCATCTTCTTCTTCTGCTCCTCTTCCTCCCTCAGTGCAGTGATTGTAGCTTCTTCTTCATCTCTGAGAAACTGATGAAGCTTCTCAAACTGCTGTTTAATCTGACTCTCTGTGTGATCAGCTTGAGACTGAAATCAAACCACATTCACTTCAGTCGTCTTAAAGATGCAAATTATTCTGGAGCAACATGAAGAGTGAGTGAATAAATGTATTAGTTAAAGGTTTAGTTACCTAAAATTTAAAAGTAGCCCATTTTTACTGACACACAAGCCTCAGGAGATGAAGGAAAGTTTTCTTACTTTTAGCAAAGGAAAACCAGTCTCCTCATGGCTTCTATCGAAATCCTCCAACATTTTTCTTTACAAATCCTCATATTATGCTTCTAATTCATGACTACCACTATGTTTTGTTCTCTCTCCAAATTCATCAATAATCGCCAATGTCATACGTCATCCGCAGGAACTGTTTCCGCATATAAACAATAGTGATAGAGAAGTGTTTATTTCATTTGAAATATGGATTGTTTTGCATATTATAATCAACAGAAGTGAAAGAAAAGCATTTGTTGTTACATTAGAAAATTTATTACAAAAACGCATGCATCATTTTATTATGGATACACAGGCTTTATTTAATGTGTTTTCGACTATTAAAGGAAAACACCCACCCACTGCAATGACAGGGCTTAGAAGTACCAGTATTTTTAATATAACTCTGACTGGATTTGTCTGAAAGAAGAAAGTCATATGCACCTAGGATTGCTTGAGGGTGAGAAAACATAGGCTAATTTTCATTTTTGGTAAACTAACCCTTTAACTACAATTCAAACTTTCTGAACTACAGTAGCACTAGTACTCTAGTAGCAGATGTTCTGTCACTGTAGGTTAAAGTATGCAAATCAGTCTTTTTTCACAAAACACAAGTGTTAAATGGCTCAAAGGCTGGAATACACTGTTACATTGTGTAACTCTTGCCCTGGTTTCCTCCAATTTAACTTCTGGAGAAGCTGACGATAGTTACAAGAAGCCAAACCAATTCAGTTGGCAGATTCAACAGAAAACAGCGTAATGAAGGTGCGTATAGAAAGATAGCATAATGTGATGTGAAATGTTACAGAACTCGGCACTGAACCCATCTAAGTGCACACACACACACACACACACACACACTCACACTGCAAGGAATAAGACTTTGTTGTGTATTCCAGCCTTAATAACACTTGAACTTATGTGAGTTAATAAAGCATTTCTATTTTTTTCTATTATGCATGAAAATGCAGATTTTCAAATTAAACCGAATTACTGGGTTGCTATGCTTTCACTGGTCTTTCCGTGTCTCTGTGAAAAAAGACCAACGATAATAATGAAGATAAAAAACAAAGATCTATTTTTTTCTATTAGATTACACCAATCTTACAACAATATTAAATATTAATCATGATTAAAACGATTCTGCTGAAAATGAGCACCAGCCAATGGTATTGCCGCATGCACGTTGGCCCCGCCCACTCCAGCGAGTTTCAGTTTCTGTTACATTTTTTTTTTAAATGCGCAATAGTTAAAATGGTTTGAGAAATAAAAAATATGCACCCAATCCGTTCTGAAAATACAAGCAATACATCTTCTCAAACTTCAAAAGAATCCGTCCTCACCCCGATGTGTTGAACGGTTCTCTCAAACTCTCCCTTGATGTTTTCTTTGTGTTGAAGTTTCTCTCGCAAGGGCTTCAGCGCCGCGTCGAGCTCGTCCTGCAGGATGGTCATGAAACGGGCTCATTAGCGAAAGCGCACAGAGGCATACGTGGTTTATAAGACCTCGCTTATAAGCGTGTTTCATCTCCCACCTTGTACGACGAAGCCACTTCCCCGATGGGTCTGAACGCGTGACTGTCGTGCGTCCGTGAAGTCAAGCAGATCAAACACGCAGGCTGCTTGTCCTCCAGACAGAAGAGTTTGAGTTTCTCGCCGTGCAATCCGCAGATCTCCTCGGACGCCGGGGAAGCGCTCTCGTTCCTCTCCTTCAGGAAAGACTCGCACAGGTTTTTCAGCGCGAGGTTGCACGTAGGGTCGTGTCTCGAGGACCTCCTGCAGACGGGACACTCGCGGGTTTTCCTGATCTTCCAGAACCTCTGAAGGCACTCTTTACAGAAGCTGTGACTGCACTCTAGAATAACAGGAGCGCTGAAGACTTCGCGACACACCGGGCAGCTGTAATCGTATTCGGCTGGAGAATCCATGTTCACCTAACGAGCAGCAGAAATCTAAAACATCGCTTTCACTTTCAGAATGACTTCAAATATCCCCAGAAAGAACCCAAGCAACCGAAACTTCTCTTTGTGTTATGTTTTGTTTAGTTTTTTTTTTACCTGGCCACCAAATTCGTCTTCTAAGATGAGTTGAAACATGCCAGATCTTGAAAGGCCGCAGCAATGCAGTGAACATCATCAATGCATGTTTAAAAAGACACATTTCTGGACTTTTTTAAAGGAAACAGAGAAGCAAACAAAATTAATTAAATGTGCTATGTGTTTGTTTTTTTTTTTTAATGATTCCCAATTCCATTCGCGATTTCTAGTATTTTTAAAGGCTTTACGAGTATTTCAATATTGTAATTAGAAATTAATTCAATATTAGAAGCAGATTTGTTAGTTTATTAATTGTCAAGGTCATGTTATCCGCATCTCCTGAGCTCCATCACGTCACTCCCATAACATCCGTCACCACTCATCTTCATAAATATTTCATCAAATATAACTTTAGGAAGTTTGACCGAGGATCTTTTGAAGCTCGGTCGTTGGTGTAGAGGAGAAGAGCACTGGGGAGAGGACACAAGACCCTGAGGAACACAAACTGATAGAAGATGAGCTGGGCCAGTCCCAGAGGAGTCTGCAACAGCTTCAAAACTACTCCATGTTTGGTGTGATTCAGACAGTTTTGGTGTGATTCAGGTTTGAAAATCCCGCCGATAAAGTAGATCCTTTAGTAAGTAAAGTAGATTTGTTTTGCCATCACCACATGATCTGTGACAGCCCAAACTCCATTTTTGCACACAACCACCTGCTTCATATTGATTTAAAAACCATTGCAAAGGTTTCTAGTATCAATTCACGCCAATGAACCATTCCACAATCTTCATTTATTTTGATCGTTTATTGACTCATTTATTCACACAAAAATGAGAATTGTAGAACAAATTGATTTGAAACAGTAAATAAAAAAATTGCTGATGCAAAGGCTTTTTCCACAAGATGTCACTAGCGTGAACCCTCTCCAAAGGCTTTGAGGGGAAAGTCTAGAAACTACCATGAATATAATGCATGCAAATCATTAACCATGTAAGGACAGATGCAGACCCAATTGCATTAAAAAGGTGGGTTTATTTAATGCAATCAAGGGTTTTGTTGTACATAGACTTTCTAGGGTGAAACGCTGGCAGTGACTCCAGCCCCAATTCCAGAGGCAATTCAAATGCATTCAGGTGGGTTATAACCAGTAACGTGGGGCGGGAAAAGTTGTGTGAACGGGATGTTCATTTTACAGTAGCCATGTCCAGCATCAACAAAACAACAAAACACAAGACCAACACAAAACAAAGTTGACAAACCAGGTGAGATTGCTTAATGCATTTCTAGCTACAAGAACATGACTTCAGTATGGACTGGGAAATTACAATATATTAAAACGTAATTGCAATGATTGTTATAAAAGGTAACTTTTCAAAAGTTGTAATAACACAATGTTCATTTTAAGATATTAAGATATTATAAACTCTGCAACACTGATTTTTTCAAAAAACAAACTTGAAAATGGAAGAAACACAATGCCATTTTTAATAAAGCATCATTACTGCTGCCTCATATCAATTAAAGGTGGACCATGAAAGAGGGTTGAGAAAAGGTTATAGCTCTAGTTGCAGAGAAAAATACAAATAGAAACATAATTACACAAAAGTAATGTTTACTGCATTATACTGTGATCGATGTGTAATTTTAATTTTCTTTTATAACATGAATTATAAGTCTTGGACAAATACTGCAGAGATCACATCAACAGCCCAAAGACAGTATGCTCTGATTGCCGTCTAACAGATGAAAGCTTTATTAAGTGTATAAACAGGATTTATTCTCTATTTAAGCAACATGAAGTAAAATATCCTCTCATCAAAACATGACAGAAAAGGTTCAAATGTCGTTTTTCTTTAATCCTGAAATATGAAGGTCAAGATGCCGAAGTCGTTGTCAGTTGGGGAGAGCAGGTTTTCGGCTCTGGCTCTGTGTAACGTCCTGCGCAGGAAATCCCTTCGTTCGCGCCACTCCTGAAGCTCCTCCTCGCTGTGAGCGAAGTCACAACTCGCACCATCGGCACAGCCCTCCTCCGACCTGTCAATCAAACACCGCAGCCAATCAGGACAAAGACAACCCCTTCGCGACCGATGACGCTCACTGATTTGACGATGGTGAACCTGGGACAGATGGAGAAGCGGGGTCCGGGGAAGCGGTGGGACCAGGCCAGGCTCTCGTCCTCTCCCTCTCCGCTGAACACTCTCTGCTTGTGCTTCTCTGTGGAGATGTGCTGCTGCCACTGACGATTACTGCTGCTGTGTTTCCCACACAGAGAACAGTAGAACCCGTTCAGCTGTAGAAATAAAACACGTAAGCAGCTAAGTCTTCATGTTTTACACAACTTTGGGCTTAGCCTAGCCTAAAAAAATTAAAATATCGGTAGTTGGTTGCCGTTATTTGGGCTATATATATGGTTGCTTGTTAGCTAATCCTGACTTTGTTTCTTTTGCAATCAAACAAACAATATATTCCCCAATATGTAATAATTAGTACTGTAGGGTTATTCATCGACGCACACCCCATCTCCCCTTTATTGAAGTAAAATCCTATTGTGACGTTGGGAGAAGGTGAACGATGCTATATATAGATCTATATTAACTTGTCAAATATTTTTATAATGCATTCTTTATTAGCAGCCATACTATTAGTAGATCTATAGTTCTAGTTTATTTTATTATACAGTAAATATGTTAAAGCTCACTCTTGCTCTGGTCTCGTCCTCTTTAAATGGCCAAGACCAGCCCAAGAGGCCATTTGACTGACAGGTAAACCAACCAATCATGTTTCGAATCGTGGCTCGTCACGTTTATTTTTATAACACGCCAGTGTTTAAAACTCTTGGACCCCTTAAGCCGCAGAATGTACATACTTTTGAAAACCCGGCGTTTAGCCGATGCTGATAAGAAACAGGAGAACGGAGGAAATGAGCCAGCTGGAACGTACCGCCGGTTCAGCAAAGTCTGTCGGCATGGTGATCTGCTTCTTTTCCATTGGCTGAGATGCTGAGGTGATGTCAGAGGCTCTGTTCTGTTTGGAGGTTGAGAGCCAATCGTCAAACACCAGCTGGATGTCCTTGACTGTAGCGGAGAACACGAGACCTCAATCATTAATTCAGACCATATCTAGGCTTTGATGTAACAACTTCACACCGGTTTACACACACATACAATGTATGAGAAAGTACACTTTGTCATTAACCCAAGTATCATTTATATTTATTTTGACGGTGCTGAGATAAGAAGCAGCTGAGCACATAGCGCTCCCGTTCTCCCTCGTGTTTGCCGCCGTCATTCAGTTCTGTCTAATACTGATAATCAGAACAGTTAAACAAATGAATTGAAATGAATACTAAAAAGTATTATAACGATTGCTTTAAAAGAACGCTTTTGCATAAGTTTTTGAATCCATTCAGCCGATCTCCAGGTCTGGCGAGAGCACTTTTAGCATAGCTTAGCATAGATCACTGAATCCGATTAGACCAGTAGCATAGCGTACAAAAATGACCAAAGGGTTTTGACGTTTTTCTTAAACTTGACCCTTCTGTAGTTATGTCATGTACTAAGACCGACAGGAAAATGAAAAGTTGTGGTTTTCTAGACTGATATGACTAGGAACTATACTCTCAAGGACGTCTGGTGATCTACCATGGCCGCAGTAGGAGCTGTGATTTCACTGCAACTGCTGCGGCCATTGTTTCCTCTGCTCCTATATTTCCCAGAGGCAAGTAGAACTAGAACTCTCATTACTGCCTAAATCAATAAAAACTAATTTTTGAAAAAGTATATACTGGTAATTTACAAATGTTGCCATGAACAGCTGTACACAAAATCCTATAAATCCTAAATCAAACCTCAGAACTTCACAAAACCTGGTTGGTATATGCAGTATGTGACTGTGACTGAACATCAGTGTTGATTGTGTTTGATTTAACGCTTACAGCCGTTGTTCTTCATGTACGTCCACAGATCCTTCTCCTCCTGACTGTGAGCGAAAGTGCAGTTCCCGATGTAATTGCATTTACGTTGCTTCAGCACATGGACGCAGATCTATGAGAAAACGTACAGTGTTTTTAGCAGTGGGGTAAAGTAACAAAATATGAATACTAGCTTAGTATTTTTTGGGAGTATCTGTACTTTACTTGAGTTTTTCAAACAAATTGTACTTTTATTCCACCGCGCCTCCTAATTGAAATGTATATTTTTGGTGCATATTCATTACTTACTGCAAAATGAAGTCAGAAGAACACAGACGACAAGAAACCAGGTTGGACAAATCAAGGGTCTGGTGCTTGCAAGCTAGACTCCTAAAAGCACCTTTGCTCATGTTGCAGCCAACACAACTGCAGTCAGTTTCATTTTTAAGTCAAGTCCAAACAAATATCACAGCACTGTTTTGCCTCTCTGAGCAATGGACAGTGTTTACTTATTGAATAAATCAGCTTTTTAAATGAATCTGTTGAATAAATGATTCACTCATTAGCATCGTCAAACGTTTTGTTCCTGAATGAATCAGTTGTTTGAATCAAGTGATTGAATCTCAATGACTTGCTGTCGCCTACTGACGGTTTTAATTTCGCATTTCAACTTTTTTCATGTTTTAATGGTGACGATCTGGTTTAAGTTTAACAAGCCTAACGATTCAATGGACCATTCGTAAAGAACTTCACTCTTGAATGAATCAGCCATTTGGACGAATCAAAAAGAAAGAAAAGCATATATGACTCTGACTTAATCATTACGACATTTACTACCACCTACTGGTAGTTTTATTTTATTATTCAGAGTATCATTTCATTTTAGAAATAGTAATAATAGTAAAATAACTAAATCAATTATTAAAAGTATAGCTCACCCATTTGATGTGTGATTAATTAATCCCCATATTATGTAATTAATTAGATTAATAATTGTAATTGCTTACTAGCCCTAATATATACTGTTATTTATATATATATATATATATATATATATATATATATATATATATATATATATATATGCACACATTTAAATTCCCACACATTAGAAATTCATTTTGATAATTTGCTTGTAGAAAATAAGACACGACAAGGCAATTTAAAAGAAGAAAAAACAGGAAAGAAGCATCAAGGGCTGAGAACGAGAAGAAGAGAAACTCATTGACTGCCAGAGATCTTTTAAGATTAATTTCACGATATGAATAAATGATTTATGAAATGAAATTTTATTGAAATGAATGTCAAGGCAAAGAAAAAAACTTTGGTAAGCGAGGTTGACGGTTCGGAAATCCACATGGAGGTCAGGGTTGCAAAGAATAAACCAGCATAGCTGTTTAACCAACATCCTGTTTAGATGAGCGTCCTGTCGATGCATGCCTGCTGTGGTTAGCAGCTTTAATTGGAGCCTATACATGTGTTTTGTGTCTCGCTTGTGTTTAAAGATAAAAAAGATGTTGCTATAATAGAATAGATTATTCACTTCGTGCCAAATAAAGGTCGAGCATCCTGTTTTTATGCTGCAGAGAAAGAAAGAAACCCTCCCCCTATTTAGCATGGAAGGAAGAATGTGTGTGCAGTAATTCAGCTTGAGCTGATGTAATCAAGAACATAAAGCTTAGAAGTGTCTTCATTTGAACTAAACCATATCCAATAAGATAATATTTTGCTGAAAATCTAGCTGCGAAACTTTGTAACCACCTCCTGAGTATAAAATAATAATGCTTGCATTAGACGTTTCGCCGTACCTCGGGGTGAAGACTTCACTCGACATATTTTTGATTGATCACTTATGAGTTTTTGCTTTAATAAAGGGAAACCATTTCAATGGTGATGCGATAAAACCTTTTAAACAAGACTCAAGAGTAATTTAGCATCAATGAGCTATTATTAGAACTGAGAATATGTTTTCTATCAAGCCATTTCCGACTGCATCTAACATTTTAAGAGGTCAGGAAACATCTTTGAGAGTCTTTTTGAGAATAGAGATGTGAATCAGGGAGTTACTGGCTTACTTATAGATTTATATGTGTGTGTGTGGGTGTGTGGTTTTTTTGTTGAATTCAACTCATTCCAAAGACGTTTTCTTGATAAGTAATCTTGTACTTGATTATGTCTTTGAGGTACTTTATCTACCACTGGTTTTTACTCACTTCATATTGTTGAGGAAAGGTCTTGGAAAAGGGCAAAGGTCGAACTGCGACCCACTTCTTCTTCTCTTGGGATTTGACCAGTAAAACCCTCCTGTCTTTGGTCCAGCTGAAAAGAGACATGGGAAGAGAGTGAGACGGTTGTGTTGAGGTGTGTGTGTGTGTGTGTGTGTGTGTGTGTGAGCATCCGTCTGCACCTGTGTCTGGCTTTAGCGGTGCAGTATTTCTGCGCTCGGTCCGGTTCACTGACCAGCCCGTCTCTCCAGCACTGACCGCACACAAACTTCATCAGCTCCAGCCTGTGACCTTTGACCTTGGCACTTCCTGTTCCCTGCACAGGACCCACGTTTCCATTCGTCACCTCCGTTCTGATTGGACTCTTCGATTTGGCACCAGTGATTTTGCTCAGTGAGAGTGAAGCTACGACCGCAGGCTGATGGAAAGACGACATAAATAGAGCTGAGAAATGATAAAAGTGCTAATTATTTTACTAAACCTCCAACAGTAAGCATTAAAAAGATCCTTCCTCCAAATTGCTTTAATTCGTGCTTAAGCAACTTGACACATTCACATCCTTTTTTTTTCAGTTTTCGCATTCCCTGCCATTACATGAAGTGTGAGAAGAACAAAATGACTTGATTTGTGAAAGAAAAAAACAACACCAAGGTAAGAAAACAACGATAAAGCACCATTTAAGAATGACTTTTATTTCTATTAATTGATTTAATATTAAAATATCTACTAAAATAATATAATAATTAAATAGAAACTCACAAGCTGTTTGTTCCAGTGTTTTTTAGACTCCTGTACAATCTCTTCATGAGTGATTCCTAAACACACACAGGTGAAGTCTGTTAGTTTCAGTGTCTCCACCTGCTGCTCATTTTAGTATTGCTGTGTTATTTTCACATCAAACTAATTGAGCGTTTTCAAATCACAATTTTAAGTCGTTGACTTTTTCAGTTTCGTTGCGAGCCCTGAACAGTTAAACTGCCCACTGTCTCTTCTTCATAAAAACCTCCAAGACACCATAAACCCCGCAGTGAATTTTGAGGTTATGATTTTTCACATTGAAGACAACTGAGGGAGATCTATTACAAAAGCTCTAACATTCACTGATGCTCAAGAACGAATGCTTTAAGTCAACACATCTGAACTTTACGTACACGTTTTTTTCCTGGGGTTTAAATATCACATTTTCATTCAGTGCTACCCTTCGGAAGTCCCATAGGACAAAATAAGCTCAATTTATCATGCCTTTCAAATTCAAAAAGCATATCTGGCACTCATACAGATTATATAAAGTAGTTTTGAAGTCTTTGGTTCTTTTTAATTGTGATGATTTTGGCTCAGAAACAGAAACCCACCAATTCACGATCTCAATAAATTAGGATATGGTGACATCAATGATCAAATCAAAACACCTGCAAAGGTTTCCTGAGCCTTCAAAATGGTCTCTCAGTTTGGATCACTAGGCTACACAATCATGGGGAACACTGCTGATCGGTCCAGAAGACAATCATTGACAGCCTTCACAAAGAGGGTAAGACACAAATATTCATTGCCAAAGAAGCTGGCTGTTCGCAGAGTGCTGTATCCAAGCATGTTAACAGAAAGTTGAGTGGAAGGAAAACGTGTGGAAGAAAAAGAAGCACAACCAACAGAGAGAACTGCAGCCTTTTGAGGATTGTCAAGCTTCACAAGAAATGGACTGAGGCTGGGGTCAACGCATCAAGAGAAACCAGGAATTTGGCTAAAGTTGTCGTATTCCTCGTGTTAAGTCACCCCTGAACCAGAGACAACGTCTGAGGCGTCTCACCTGGGCTAAGGAGAAGAACTGGACTGTTGCCCACTGGTCCTCAGATGAGAGCAAGTTTTGCATTTCATTTGGAAACCAAGGTCCTAGAGTCTGGAGGAATGGTGGAGAAGCTCATAGCCCTTTGCTTGAAGTCCAGTGTTAAGTTTCCACAGTCTGTGATGATTTGGGATGAATGTCATCTGCTGGTGTTGGTCCATTGTGTTTTTGAAAACCAACGTCACTGCACTCGTTTACCAAGATTTTTTGGAGGACTTCATGCTTCCTTCTGCTGACCAGCTTTTTGGAGATGCTGATTTCATTTCATTTGACACATGCCCACACCGCCAAAAGCACCGAAAGTTGGTTAAATGACCATGCTGTCGGTGTGCTTGACCGGCCTGCAAACTCACCAGACCTGAACCCCAGAGAATCAATGGGGTCTTGTCAAGAGGAAAATGAGAAACTAGAGACGGGCTGAAGGCCACTGTCAAAGAAACCTGGGCTTCCACACCACCTCAGCAGCGCCTCAAGCTAATCAGTAAATAAAGGCAGTAAATAAAGCAAAAGGAGGCCCTACACGTACAATAAATGAACATATTTTCCAGAAGGCCAACAATTCACTAGAAATCTTTTTTATGAAGTATTCTAATCTGTGGAGAGTGAATTGGTGGGTTTTTCTTAAATGTGAGCCTAATCAAAAGAACCAAAGGCTTAAACTTCTTCAGTCAGTGTGCACTGAATTGATTTAATACACGACTTTCACAATTTGAGCTGAATTACTGAAATAAATGAACTTTTCCACAGCATTCTAATTTATTGAGATGCACCGGTATTATATACATATATATTACTCTGAATGTCATGTTTGTGCCATGTTATACTTCATTGTGAAGTTTGTGTACCAGTGTCTCTCTGCAGGATCCAGATCTGCAGCTCGATGAGCGAGTGAGCGAAGCAGCAGCCGTCCTTCCTCTTACAGTCCGAAGTGAGCTCGAGACGACACACGTCAAACTGACAGCGAGAGCTCAGCGCTCGGACCTTACTGTGACTGACAGCGCCGCTCTTCACCGCGTGAACCAAACACCTGACAGACACACAGAAGGGCACAGGCTTACGATCCGGTTCCGCGGTCACGTCTTCATCAACATGCGATGGTTCTCACGTACTTGTTCTTGTCAAACTGATGTCGAGTCGGTGCGTTCGCACACAGAGCGGGATTCTCCTTCCAGCGTTTGCTGATCGTTCTGGGTCGGCAGTCGAAACAGGCCTGTGAGAGGACACCAGGTCCAGTATCACAACAGTGTCAAATAATAAGACTCGTATCGAACGAATGCTCATGAAAACTAAGGTTCATATTTGTAACTGTTTTTTAAAATCGCATGCATTTTAATGAAAACAATCTTCTGAAAATATAAGAAACTTGACTCGGCATCAACCTAACCTAATTACAGTCTTGTGCTATTATAATGTCGCGTGTTTTTGAAATACATTTAAAGTAATATACAATGCGTTTCGCGTTTATATTGAATAAATTTACAAGCGAATTTAACATGCAGTTTCTTTTAGATTAAAACTGACCAAAATGAATGAATGTTGCATTGAATTATTTAAATATTTCTGTCAAAAAAAAGAAGAAATTTAGTTTTTAAATGACTAAAGACCCATACACAACACAGACAGTAGTAATACAATAGAATATAACATAATATACTTTTAATAACCTTGGTTCATACTGTATAACAATGTAATGATAAAAACACAGACACAATATCCCTGAAATCCAGCTTTTTTCCAGCTGATGAACGATAGAAACATCAACATCTCTAAACTGAAGTTATAATGTGATGGAGTGGACTTTATCGTTCTTGGTGTGAAGATAACAAATAAAGTAAAAGTAAACACTAAAAACAAACACTTCGATGACCGGCAGTAACACCCAGTAATAAGACGTACTCATATAAAGTATAAAGCTCAAGGCTAAACCTGTGTGTGCCGTTACCTCACAGAGGAACATAAACATGCCCGTGTGTATGTTCAGTAGTTCAATGACGCCGAGTGCTTGTCTCTCATTGGTCGAGAGCGGATTGAAGAGCAGCTCTCTGATCAGTAAGCCCCGCCTCTCCTGCGTCCACACGTCAATCTCTTCTTGACAATAGGCAAACGTGCAGCCTTCGCCGTACTTACACACCTGATTCTCCAACACCTCTACACACACACACACACACACACACACAGGGAGGATTTAATGGCACTAGTTCATCAGTCACTGAGCGGTTAACTGATGACGCACCTCTACAGAGCACAAAGGCGGCCTGGAAGTTGTTGCGAGTTGGGCGGGGCCGGATCCGCCTCCAGGGTGGGTTAGCCCCGCCCCTTCTCCTGCACAGCAGAAGATCCTTCTTACAGCTGTGAGAAACACCAGGACTGAACTCGAAATCCAGCACACCTGGACCTGAGAGAGACACGCGGACAGACGATAGGAATCAAAAAAGGAATGAAAAAAAAAAGACAGAATGATAAATAGAGCAGAACAATTGATCAAATGGATATAGATATGATAAGTGGAATATTAGATTAAAGACGAACAATGACATGAGAGAAAATTAAAATGATAACGTAATGCGTAACAATAAATGGTATAATCTGTAATAAACCACAATAAAGTAACAGAAACAATGATAAAATGATATATAACAAAAGATCAGACGAAAAAATGAACTAGACAGAACAAAAAGAATGACATGATTATAGAATGATGAATAAAATTAATATATAAAACGCTAAATAGACTAACAGGTATAAAATAAATTAAACTAATTGAATAAATAGAATGATAAAACAATGATAGAGTAATAAATCAATAAACAAATATATACAAAACATTGGATATAACAAATAAAATGACGAACAGAACAATTCACCAAAAAATAAAACTATACGTAAAAAATAGAGCATCAGATGGAACGATAGATGAAATGACAAGCAAATGCTTAAAACAATAAAAAAGAAAGAAAAAAACAATGGAACGCTGCCATAGAGAGAATGATAAAACAGTAAAAGAATAAAGAGAGCTCACCCGTGCTCCTGAAGCAGCTGCTGCAGGCCTGAGTGAAGTCATGTGATTGTTCAAGAGGGTTCCTGGACAGAGTCGAGGTCCCATGACCATTCCTCTGTAACACACACACACACACACACACTCTAATGAAACAAACAAAGATGCACTAGCGCTGTCGCATCTTCCAAAACATCACACTGACCGCGGGAGGATGCGTCAGCTTGACAGGCGTCAGGAAACGGCGGCCGATCTCCGCGCCTGACAGAGAAACAGACACAAGCACGTCATCAACCCCACAGGACCCAGCGTCTCAGCACAGTCTGGAGAGCGGCGACCGTCAGACCTGGCAGGGCGAACTCGGACAGCGAATCCAGCGAGGCTCCTCCCACCGCCAGGGGCGGGCCGAGCGAGTCCAGCGCGTCCAGCCCGCCGCCGCTCAACCCCGAGCGCCGCTCCGCTTCCGTGAAGGAGTCCAGAGAGTTCAGCTCACCCCCGACGGACGAGAAGAAAGCCGGAGGGAGGCGAGGAGGTGAGAAACACAGCAGGCCGCTGGGAACGACTCTGCTCTGAGCACCAGACAGGACGGGGTTAACTCATCGCCTGCGTCCGGCAAAATCATAGTCCAGGACGTTTCAAGCACTATTGCTCTTCACGATATCTAATGAATAAACTAATAAAGCAAAAGCAAAATGCAAAAGCAACTTGAAAGAATACTACAGCAAAGTTATTGCTTTCTTAATTTAAAGTGTTTTTTTTTAAATGCATGACTGGCCTGAAGACCCTTGGAAAGTTATGAGCTACATCATACCTGTTACGGCTGTGACAACACGCTGTGTACTAAATATACACAATACACATATTGGGTTCATTAAAACAGGCCAGTATTTGAATCGGATTTGAAAGATTTTTACTTTTAAAATCACAAAAAGCAAACCAATGTAGTTGTATTTTGAAACGTTTAACTAATCTAGAGCCATAACTAATGATTATATTGGTAATCAAGCAATACGGATTATTGCGAGTAATCTGATATTTTTAGTAATAAATATAGACTAAGTGTAAAGTGGATTACGTTTCCATGTATTACACTAGCGACAACAGGATAAGACACCACTGACTTCCATAGTAAAAAAAAATACATACTATGGGAGTCAATGGTGACCTAAAACAGCCTGGTAACAAACTTTCTCTAAAATATCGGCAAAACAAAGAAATTCAGCTTGAGGGTAAGTATGACGAGATGGGAGATCTTTTTTAGGTACTACTCCTTTAAGTACGCTACGCATTATAACACCTGCAGAGGGCGCTAACAGCCTAGCGATGTTTCATTTTTCTGCGCAATTCAACAATTTTGTGATTCCACGTGAACGCAGAGCGACGGCTTGAACTTTTATTTTGAGATCGCGACGGCCACAAATCACATACATGTGGATGCGTTCTCCTGCGCCGGCGTGGGTTTTTAAACGATTTACGTGACAGATCTACCGTTTCCAATTCTACTTTTACTTTGCTTTTCGCCTCTAGGAGCAACATCGCGAGAGCAAACGACTCTTTTTAGATTTTTTTAAATGCAAAACAAAAAATACTCATTCCATATATACATACTGCCTTTTAAACATACAAGTACTTTTTTCAAGTACCTTTTCATAAATATGTTTGTTTTCGAGGCCTTTCCAGGACTCGCGTTAGAAAACGTCAAACTCAAGGACTTGAGGCCCCTTGCATGAACCCAGTTAGTCGGCCTGGCTCACCTGCGACGCGTCTTCCTCTTTAGACATGCAGTCCAGCAGACTGTCCAGCTCGTCTCCCATCAGCTCGGTGTCCTCCAGACCCAGGGCCCCGTGGGGGTCGCTCGCGGGGACCGGAGACGGCCAACCAGAGTCACCTGCAAGAGACGGAGAAAACACTGAAGCTGCGAAACTCTAGCATAACACACGCTTCTTTTGATAAAAACAGCACACATATGTCCATCAGTGCTTCAGAAATATTTTATATATATATATATATATATATATATATATATATATATATATATATATATATTATACACACACGACTTGTTTTGATAGCTCGATAAAATGATGTACCAGGGTGTTTTAGCATTGCCTGCAGTGTCACATGATCTCTCAGAAGTCTTTCTAATATGCTGATTTGCTGCTCGGTGATGTTTGGAAACGTTAAAATCACTTTTGCGGAAACTTTTAATTTAATTTTTTTAGGATATGGGATAAAGTCTTTACTCTCACTTTCGAACAAACCAAATGTTTCCTTCATCCAAAACGTTTGCACACTGATGTTAATTAAAAGTATTTGGCAGGCAGATTCATCCAAAGCAACGTTACAACAGAAAGCTGTGGATGTATTCTCTGGGAATCATGACGTCGGTGTTGCTAGCGTCACGCTGAAATACCTGCAGAGTCTGTCACTTCCTCCAGTCCCACAGAAGAAGTCTGCAAACACACACCAGACACGTCTCAATCTACTCCTCATCAGCTGGATGAGCTCTAATTCAAAGATGAGAGATTAGTCAAAATAGGTTTTTTTTAAATGAAGTCTCGCCTCATCTAAAAGTGACGGCATGACCGAAGTCGCCTCAGATCCTGCAGCTGCCCCGCTCTGAAACAGAAGAACACGGATACGGATCAGATACCAAACGTTTCCTTAAGACTCAAACATAGTGTTAAAAATATCCCAACAACAGACAGAAATCACAACACCTGGACAGTCACATGACCCTGATGCAACGCACCAAGAACACTTTTTATATAGCAACAAAAAAAATAATATGAGTAAAGAGTAAATTATCCTTCCTATCTTTTCCAAATAGAGTTTAGCATGAAATTTTGTAAATTAAGCTGCAATTGTAATCCTAATTACACCTAATTTATGTCAGTTTAAGTATTTGTGACCGAGACATTCTGAATATTTCGGGGCCTTCGTTTGTTTACTGGGCACTAATCGTGGATAAATTAGTTTGCTCAAATTTAAATGTTTAATATTTTAAATCAACGACTGCTTTAAATGTATAATTTATATGTTTAGCGTCATAGTTCTCATAACAGTGGCACAAACACTTTTGATGAGATGAGGTATTGCTGAAAGAGGTGAGTTTTCAGCTGTTTCTTAAAGATTGACAGAGATCCAGCATTCCGGATATGTACGGGAAGATCGTTCCACCAGCCAGGAACAGAGAACGAGAAAGTTCTGGAGAGTGATTTTGAGCCTCTTTGAGATGGTACCACGAGGCGTCGCTCGCTAGCAGATCTCAGACTTCTAGAGGGCATGTAGATTTGTAATAGTGAGTGGAAGTAGACCGGTGCCGAGTCTGTGGTTGCATCAGTATGCAAGCATCAGTGCCTTGAACTTGATGCGAGCTGCAACCGGGAGCCAATGTAAGGAGATAAAGAGAGGTGTAACATGGGTTCTTTTGGGCTCATTGAAGACCAGCCGTGCCGCTGCATTCTGAATCATTTGTAGAGGTTTTATTGTGTTTGATGGAAGTCCAGCCAGAAGAGCATTGCAGTAGTCCAGTCTAGAAATGACAAGGGCCTGGACAAGAGGTTGTGCAGTTTGCTCTGTTAGAAAGGGCCTGATCTTTCTGATGTTGTGTAGTGCAAACCTGCAGGATCGAGCAGTCTTTGCAAAGTGATCTTTAAAGGTGAGTTGGTCATCAAGGATTACACCAAGATTTCTGACCGAGGTTGATGGGGTAATTGTAGAAGAATAGAGATGGGAACTCTATCGTCCTGCTGGGGGACTTCAGCGCTCACGTTGGTGATGCTAGCGACACCTGGAGGGGCGTGATTGGGAGGAACGGCCCCCCTGATCTAAACCTGAGTGGTGTTCTGTTGTTGGAATTCTGTGCTAGTCACGGTTTGTCCATAACGAACACCATGTTCAAGCATAAGTGTGTCCACCAATACACGTGGCATCAGGACACCCTAGGGCGGAGGTTGATGACCGACTTTGTGGTTGTATCATCTGATTTCCGGCCGCATGTCTTGGACACTCGGGTGAAGAGAGGGGCGGAGCTGTCAACTGATCACCACCTGGTGCTTGAGTTGGATCCGTTGGCGGGGGAGGGGGCCAGACAGACTTGGCAGGCCCAAACGTACCGTGAGGGTCTTTTGGGAACGTTTGGCAGAGACCCCTGTCAGGGAGATCTTCAACTCCCGCCTCCGGTAGAACTTTGACCAGATCCCGAGGGAGGCTGGAGACATTGAGTCCGAGTGGACTATGTTCTCTGCCTCTTTGGTCGACGTGGCCGTCCGGAACTGTGGCCGTAAAGTCTCCGGTACATGTCGTGGTGGCAACCCACGAACCCGGTAGTGGACACTGGAAGTAAGGGATGCCATCAAGCTGAAGAAGGAGTCCTATCGGGCCTGGTTGGCTCGTGGGACTCCTGAGGCAGCTGACAGGTACCGGTGGGCCAAGCGGACCGCTGCCCGGGTGGTTGTGCAGGCAAAAACACGGGTCTGGGAGGAGTTCGGGGTGACCATGGAAAAGGACTATCGGACGGCCTCAAAGAGGTTCTGGCAAACCGTCCGACCCAATGGAGGTGTTCCGGGCATGTCCCACCGGGAGGAGGCCCCGGGGAAGACCTAGGTCACGCTGGATGGACTATGTCTCTCGGCTGGCCTGGGAGTGCCTCGGTGTTCCCCCGGAAGATCTGGAGGAAGTGTCTGGGGAGAAGGAAGTCTGGGAGTCCCTGCTTAGACTGTTGCCCCCGCGACCCGGCCCCGGATAAGCAGAAGAAGAAGTAGATGTATATACACACATATATATACTTATAAATACATATATATATATATACATATATACACACAACTACACACATACACACACACACACACACACACACACACATATATATATATAAAATCATTATAATTTTTATATACTGTATAGTTTTTCCTGCATAATATTCAATCACATTTACTTAGCCTTAATACATCAACACAAGGATGGGCTAATAAGAGAAAAGAAAAATTGTGTAACACATCAGACGGGCAGGTTTCTCGTAGACTGGGGAAACTAGCCTCATAACTGGTTTAGTGCTATAAAGCATCCAACGGGAACCTAACCTTAATTTTAGCAAGCCATTTTCGGCCAAATGTTTATGGTCTATATTTAGCTTTTATCTAGTGGGCGTTTTATTTGATCGTACTCTCTCCTGCCCTCGTCTAAGAGATCGCACACCAGCTGAACACCAACAACAGCGAAGGTACGCGAGAACGTCTTCAAACCGACTTTATTCAGCTCTCCTCCGTGAATTCGCTCGAGCCCGACCTCGAAGCCTTCAGGGTCCGGATAAGGCAGAGAACACCTGCAGACGCCAAAGACAACCAAAAAGAATAAATCAACACTGCGACTGAATGACATCGAATGAAAGCTCAATGCATTTATTTAGTACTTGATGAAGCTCAGTCCTGTCTGGATCTCCTCCCTGCGCTTCTGACGCTCAGCGCTCATGTTTGATCATCACAACCCTGAAAAACAAACACGGGCGCGAGAGTCCACGGTTAACGGCGGTGCTTCCTTAAAAGTGTGCATTATTAAAACCAGTATCTGCCGTCGACATATTGTTGAGTTTTAAGTCACGGTGTAAAGTGTTATTATGCATTTTCAGAAGTGCGTTTATCCTTATCTTTGTCAGACGAGTCAAAAACTAGATATCATTATTATCATTGCATCCCAGCTATACTAGAAATTTCTAGAAATGCTTTGCTAACAAAAATTGTGAAAATAGTTCGTTTTCTAATAATAATACTATTAATAATATGTTAGTAATTACAAAAATAAAAAGTTCTGAATTACTAAAAACGCTCATCAGTGAGCAAGGACCTTTACGAATTGGATTTATTGTAGTAAACGTGTAGTAACCGTGTTTTAACAGTTTAACTTTCAGTTTAATAGTGGTTAACTTTCTTAAGGACAACTAAAAGAATTGTGTTTTGAATAATGTATAATTATTGTTATTATTATTATTATTTTTTTTTGTATGAGAAAGTAATCAACGGACGTTAACTTTGCTAGAAGAGAAGCCTGTCAGAACGTTGTATGTGAGAACGTTCCCTCGGCAGGGACGACGCTCGAAACCGTTACTGAGATTTGAAACACGGCCGAACTCCCTCGACTTCACTTCCTCTCGCCGAAAAACCGTTTCTTCGAAAACGAAACCGAAGCAGCTGGACATTTAAAGCGACAGTCTAATAATAGGGACCGCGCGTTCAATCTGAATAAAGTCGCACTAGAATCGCAGCAGAGAACTCGCAAACTTCCCACAGGACGCGTTTCCGAACTCACCTGTATCTGCAGAAACTCCCGCGCTTTCCTCCGAGTCGCGCGCGCGTTTCGTTGGCGGCTTGCGTGTAAAACGTTAGACGAGCGACCGACGGCTCGTCCGCTGCTCGAGCTCAGCGCGCTGCCAAACGCGTGTGGACGTCGCGCCGCTCCCTCGCCTGATGTTTCCAGCTAATAATAGAGGGGGCGCTCGACGTCCATTCGAGTACGTCCAGAAATCGTTTTTTCGCGTTATTGGGAACGTGTGCGGAGTAGAAAGCGTATTCTGCTTATTTATAGAGCTAATAACTGGGATGCAAATTCGATACGCGATATAATTACGTTCGACTAATCCAAGCCCAGCAATCAACGAAACACTGTGATTGGTCTATCCTGACCAGCGCTGTGAAAAGTAACACTTCTCACGTGACAATGGTGCTACGCTTGCTGTCGAAATTTACAATATATATATTTTCACTAACCCACATCTAATGTGTCCACAAGAGAAGGATTCGTTCATTCATGTGCTATAAACATGTTTTAATAAAAAATACCTTTGTTTTAGTTTCGGTTTTGCCGAATCCACCAAAACCGATCCCATGCGTAAAATGTATTTTATTTATGGGCATACAAAGAGATAAACATTTTTTTATGGATGATACAGAATATAATTACTCCATAAAAACTGTCTTTGGTAGCTATAAGGCTGTAGAATAATGCGTATTACTTTTACCTCACGATTTAAACCCGCGCCGTTTCTGCACAGATCTAATGCGCATGCGCGACTTTGCTAAAGCTGTTAAAAACTTCTTTTGAACAGGACATTGAATAAATATGAGATTTGCTATAATCTACCCAATGACTGAACTGAAGGTTCGTACAGGAAAAATGGCAGACAATCATGAAGTGAGTTTGGAGAAGACCAAAAATGTGAGATTCTCCTCCAGCACTGAAGTTCTTCTCCCAATGAAGCCACTGCAGCGGTTCTGCACAGATGACATACAGAAGATCTCTAAAAGAGGTGAAATAGACCTTCTGACTCCAGAATATTACACCAGAAAGGAGTTTAAAAGCCAGTCTAGTGGTGTTTAACCTTTTACACTAATGGTGTAACAATTGTCACTATGAGAAGCATATTACAAACCAAAGGGCATTAAACAGAATATACGTGCATTTACAAGAAATCTAGCTCTGCATTTTACATGACATATATTCATATTCATTATTTTTTTATGCTTATATGTACTATTAATGATAGAAGGTCTTGAGTAATGATGGAAAGGCCCAAACCACTGACGCCTGCCTCTTCAAGCAGTGCCTCAAGTGCATGCTGAGAGCCACAATCAATCAGTCTTTGCTATTAAAAAAATATATACGAAATAAATACATATTTGTCAATGCATACATGCACAGGTCTAGCTGTGAAGCCAAACAGAACCACAGGAACATGCCAAAAAACCACTAATCCTCCTGTACTACTATATGGGTCCATTCAGAATCACTAAACCGCTGACCGTTTTAAGCCAAGTGCACACTGAAAAGAGTCATTCATCTAGATGTAAGGCACTATTCTCCGCATTAGCGATCACAAAAACCCGCTTCGTTTAATTTTAAGATGTTGTTTGCGTTATAATGTGAGTTATTGAATCAAATTTAGTAATTAGTAACTAATCGTGCATACTGACAACATATAAATGGCAATCGGTTTGAACGGATTTGCCTGCAGTTTTTTACAGTTTTCAAAAGTTTGTTAAATTAGTGTGTGGTGATTTAAAGCCTGCGTAAAATATACCCCTACGTTTCGGTCTGCTTTTCGCAAGGTTTGATGAATTCTTTCATTCATTGCCTTCCTTTTTGGATTGAAATATACTCAGTACTCAGTATATACAGTATTATTTAAATCACTAGGGTTCTCTTGGGTTTGAGAATGTGGTTGGAAACATTTTAAAAGAGAATAGAGGAACGGTTATGTTCCAGGAATGCGAAAAAACGTATTAAATTAAACTGAGCTGGATGATAACATCACTGATATCGAGTGTTTATCATTGTCCTTGTATTTATTTATATGCATATACATTGATATGCTTTTTATTTTTATTATAATTGGTGTAGTACTTAGGGTTGAGGGCCAGAGAAGCAATATTTTTATGTAATGTCATGGTTTAACCCTTATGGCCTTCTGGTCGCTGTGAAGAGTTGTACAGAATAGCTTTTTTCATTTATTTATTTGATTAATGTTTGCATTATATGTTTAGACGTTATCAAACACTCCATGTTTATACGTTTAGCTTTTTTCAAATGTCGAATTTTTTCAAGTTTTTTAATGACATTTATGCGAATGTCAGTGAAGGTTAAAAAAAAGGCCAGCAGATACGGAATTTAACCAAAAATAAATAAATAAAAAATTAAAAAATTGAGTAAAAGCAAGCAACAGCATCCAGGGAAACTCTTTCTTGTATTACTTTGATGGGCAGTCTTCATTGAAACCCATTTTAGTTCCTACAGGGAAAGGAAGACTGCGGGAGGAATAAAAACATAAAATAAATAAAAATGGATATGATTAAATATAGCATATTATCTAAACATAACTAACATATTTAATTTGCGCATAAAATCAGTATTTAGGACGAATTTGTTCAACGTGTGATCCTAAACAACAACAACGATAACAAAAAACTAACCAAAATAAATCCGAAATAAGATACGAACTACAAACCCCATGAACCTTTGCGCGCGTGCGCCGCTACGTCATCAGAACGAGCGGGAGGAAGAAACCGGGTGAAACAGAAATACATCTGCGCGCAGAAAATCTCATCAAACGACCGCTGTAAGTACAAACTGAATATTTGTGCGCGAAGTGTGTTCCGGGGACGGCTGTGTAGTGGCTGTAAACAGGCGGAGTAACTTAAAGCGTGTTTTAAGTGCTGGTCCTGCGTCAGTGAAGAAAACACATGTTCATACAGACACAAATAACATTACATTTATGTAAACATGTACACACCTCACTTTAGTGGTGAAAAACAGCGGCTGCTACTACATTAAGAATAATTGACGTTTTAATTTATTCGTGAAGTTGAATCGAGATTAATAAATAAATATATATTTAATTACTAATTAAATCTATTTTTGATTATACTTATTAGAACATGAAAATGAATGCTATCACAAATACTAATTAATAGTGGAAACGAAGTGTGTGTGTTATGCTTGTTTATTTATTTGTCTCTTTAGTAGAAGAGATGCAATCAAGTTAAAGTCTTGTGTGTTTTATGTGTTTTCTTCAGTTGGTGTCAAGATGGCATCGGACGACGTGGCGAACCTCGCCGCCTCATTGGCCAAAACTCAGGTCGATGAGGGCGAGCTCAGTTATAAAGGACAAGGCCTTAAACTGGACAACGCCCAGTCCGGTGAGCTGCCGATGATCTTTTAATGGTGCATGTTAATGCGTGTTTGTGAACGAGAACCAGAGGCAATGGCGTGTTGTGTGCAGTGGAGACGATGGTGAAGGAGATCGAGGAGTTCGACGGCCTGCGCGCGCTCCGGCTGGAGGGGAACACCGTCGGCTTGGAGGCGGCGCGGACCATCGCCAAAGCCCTGGAGAAGAAGAGCGACCTGCAGGTGCATGTGCCAGAACGATCCCTGAACACAGCCTAGAACGGGACGTCGACCTGAAACATTGAAAAAAACCATGTTAGATCAAGCAATTTAATGCATCGTAATGACTAGACCGATCACATTTATTATGATGTCGACAAACTCTGCAGTATTATTCCACCAATGCATCTGTCATTTGATGTCAAGTCGATGTAGGCGTGGACGAAAAAAGCAAAACGTAAACAAATATGAGCGAGACTTGCAGCAAAATTTGCGTTGAACGTTGCGTTGCGTTTGCGTTATTGGTAATTATTTATAATAAGCTGCTATTTGTGAACATGGATTGATAGCGAAGAACGCATATTGCATTAATGCAGCAGTATATTATACAAAACAGTATTTAAGCGGTAGTTAATAAAAATGTTTTGATTTAAACTCAAAATGCAACTTTTGATCTTAAAAATCAACGTTGAGATTAGCATTATCTAATAAAAGTCGAAAAAAATTTGTTCATTGTTAGTTCATGTTAATAAATTAAACCATGCCATAATAATATATATATTTGCTTAGAAAATCAGTATAGTGCGTTTTGCAAATGTAATTATTGGCTGCCAAGAGCAAGAAACCACGTTTAGATGATAATATTGTGCTGATAATAATGTTCATTAAACACATCGCCATATTGGGAATGTAAAGTTAGAAACAAAAGACATCTATATCTCTGTTGTTTTTCTTGTATGTTAGTGCTGCCACTGGAGTGACATGTTTACCGGCCGCCTGCGAGCGGAGATCCCTCCAGCTCTGGTAAGAAGGACTCCTCATGATTTCATTCTGCGTTTTTTAGCGCGAAGGCTTCTTACGAGCTCGTCATCAAACCCAGCGTCTCCTCTCTAGGTTTCTCTGGGCGATGCGTTGATCATGGCTGGAGCTCGGCTGAAGGTCCTGGATCTGAGCGATAACGCTTTCGGCCCCGATGGTGTGAAAGGCATCGAGCAGCTGCTGAGGAGCGCCGCCTGCCACACGCTGCAGGAACTGCGTCTGAACAACTGCGGAATGGGCATCGGAGGAGGGAAGGTGGGTGGGGTTTGTCCTAATGACATCATCGAATCCTGAAAAAGTGCTCGGTTATATTGTCGGTTTATTTCTCTTGAAATGTGGCGTTACCTGCTTCTCCAGATCCTGGCGGCGGCTCTGACGGTGTGTCACAAGGAGTCGAGCGCGCTCGGGGCCCCCTTGCAGCTGAAGGTGTTCATCGCAGGCAGGAACAGACTGGAGAACGACGGAGCCACAGCACTGGCGCAAGCCTTTCAGGTGCTGGACCCTACGAGAAATGACCCTGACCTACAATCTTCCAGAATTATATCGACCATTTCCTCGATTTTCATTCATTTGAAATGTACCTGATCTCTTGACCTGTCCTTTGGTTCATTGTAGATGTTGTTCAGTTTCCCTCAGCTCATTGATCCTGTAGTGTTGGTCCATTGCCTTGTCTTCTCCATTCATTCAATGGTGTTGTTTAATGTACTCCATTGGTCCACTGGTGTTGGTCCATTATGTTGTCTTCTCCAGGGGTCCATTGGCCCATTGCTTTATTTTGTCCAATGTAGGAAATAAAGCAATGAACCAATGGACCACCATCAGTGGGCCAATAGAGAAAAGAAAGCAATGGGCCATCACCCAATGCTTTATCTTCTTCGTTAGTCCATTGCTTTATCTTCTTCATTGGTCCACTGCTTTATCTTCTTCGTTGGTCCACTGCTTTATCTGCTTCGTTGGTCCACTGCATTTTCTTGTCTGTTGGTCAATTGCTTTATCTTCTTCTTTGGTCCACTGCTTTATCTTCTTCTTTGGTCCACTGCTTTATCTTCTTCGTTGGTCCACTGCTTTATCTTCTTCTTTGGTCCACTGCTTTATCTGCTTCGTTGGTCCACTGCATTTTCTTGTCTGTTGGTCAATTGCTTTATCTTCTTCTTTGGTCCACTGCTTTATCTTCTTCGTTGGTCCACTGCATTTTCTTGTCTGTTGGTCCACTGCTTTATCTTCTTCGTTGGTCCACTGCTTTATCTTCTACATTGGTCCACTATTTTATCTTCTTCTTTGGTCCACAGGTATTGGCCTAGTGGCTCATTGCTTTATCTCCTTCAGGGGTGCATTGGGCCATTGCTTTATTTTCTCCAGTGGAGGAGATAAAGCAATGGACCAACTAACCAACATCAGTGGGCCCATAGAAAAAATAAAGCAATGGACCAACACCAGTGCACTAAAGGAGAAAATAATGGACCATCACCCAGGGTGCAGTGGTGTTGGTCCATTGCTTTATTTTCTCCTTTGGTCCGTTGTTAAATCTTCTTTATTATTAAACTAGTTTTGCTCCATTGATACATTGCTTTGTTTTCTCTATTGATATAATAGTGCTGCTTTATCTTCTCAGTTGATTGGCAGTCTAGAGGAAGTCCACATGCCCCAGAATGGCATCAATCACCCAGGAGTCACTGCTTTAGCCACAGCGATGCAGCACAACCCACAGCTACGAGTCCTGAACCTCAACGACAACACTTTCACCAAGAGAGGAGCGATCGCCATGGCACAGGTGCGCTGGAAAACACGCCGCGTCTACAGTAAAACGTGAAAACTGAGCTGTTAAAATTATGTAATTTGGGCGTTTTTATTTCACTGGATGAAAGAAGAAATTGTTTAAATTAAGCCATATTTAACTCACCCCAACGCCATCCTATGGTGTATATGACTTTCAGACAAACACACTCTTGAGTTTTCCAAAAAACAAGTACCCTTCCAAGCTTGGTAATGCTGGTGGAAAGTGGCCATTATTTTGAAGCTCCTTAAATCAGATATATCCAAAAGTACTGCGTCGTAAAACTAACCTATACGTCTTTGGGGAGGGTGAATGAAAGCGATGTTTCTTGCCTTAATTTAAGAGGTGTTTTCTGTTTTTTAGGCATTGAAACACCTGCGCAACGTGCAGGTGATAAATTTTGGCGACTGTCTTGTTCGGTCTGAAGGAGCCAGTGCTATAGCAGAGACCCTGAGAGAAGGACTGCCGATACTCAAGGTACTGACTGGTGGTCAACGTCTATGGGAGAGCTGTAAGTGGTGACTTGAAAAGCTAAATCGGTAAACCTGCTCGTCCCTCTCTCGCCAGGAGCTGAATCTGTCTTTCGGGGAAATCACGGAGGAAGCTGCGTTGGAAGTGGCTCGATCCGTAAAGCATAAAGATCAGTTTGAAAAACTCGACCTGAATGGTACAAACGCCAGAAGCATCACAGCATTGTCAGGATTTATCTGCAAACATCGCTAATAGCTAATGATGCGCTGCTTAAGCTAAGTCTAGTCCTCAAAAAATTGTGACGAACAGGTTACAAACCTTAAGACATTTAAGATTTAGTTAAGGTTAAACATTGTGTTTTTGTCTATTTGCTTGGAAGGTGAATGCTTTGCTATTAATCTCCTAATACGTAACATTAAATATGTTAAAATGCACAAATAATGAAATCACCGTGGGTCATTATAGTTAAACTGAACTAAATGCATGTTTAATTAAAATGAATCTTTAGTAAAATATATATTAAAAAAATGTATTTCAGTAAATTAAGGTAGCTTACTAAGAAATATATATATTTTAAAATTGTTTAAATGTACTAAAATAAATGAAAAAAATACTGTACATGTAATAGACGAATAAAAATTACTAAACTTCTAAAAAAAATAAATATGAATTCTGAGTATTAAATTTTTTTTGCTATATCTATTGTAAGACAGTTTTAAAATCATAAACTATTAATAATAAAACTCTTTGAATTAAAGATGAAATAAAAATAACTTAAAATGTTGAAGGTTGAAGTTGAAACACTGAAACTGTGAAATGAAAATAAATACTAAAACTAAAATAAATCCAAATAGCAATATAAAAAGCTAAAAAAAAATTAGTCAAAACTATTAATTTGTAAAATGTTTTTTAATATTATTAGTACATTAATAATACTACATTAACGTCAGCGTCATAAACTTAAAATAAATAAATAAAAATACACACTGTTTGTTTTTAGGGAACAGTTTGGGTGAAGAAGGCTGTGATAATCTGCGGGAGGTAATGGAGAGCATGGACATGGCAGACAAACTGGGCACTCTGAGGTATCAAACGAAATAAAAACTACACCGTGACATAAATTCTCTGCATATTAATGCAAAAAATACATTTGTAAAGCCTGACTTGCCCAAGCTTTCATCTGACTTCTTCTTCTCATGTCACAGCGATGACGAGGGAGAGCCTGAGGAAGACGAAGATGAGGAGGAAGACGATGACGACGACGACGATGAAGAAGAAGATGTGGAGGAAGAAGAGGAGGAGGACGAAGAAGAAGAGGAGGAGGAGGATGAGGGCGAGGAAGAGAAGAGTGAATTAAACCAGGTTTGGTCAATCCGTCAATTCAGATCAGCGTCACCGAACAGAAAAACGTGAGAATAACTGCGCATGTGTTCACCTAGTTCTCGACGCCTCCTTCAGCGCCTCGGACTCCAGACGTCTCGTCTTTCCTCAGCTTTCCGTCTCCAGACAAACTCCTGCGACTCGGCGCAAAGAGAAGCTTCCTCATCCAGCAGCAGGTCCGTCCACAGTCTCTCCAGCTCACTTCAAGGTTTCTGTTTCCTGCTTGAAAAGGAAAATTGAGCGCAACGTCTTGAATTGACAAATTCGAGGGACTTATAATACAAATATATAAATATCTTTTCCGATACAAATATCTAAACATCCTGAAATCAAGATGCATTCACTTGAGATGCAAAAGGTTGTAAGTCACGTGATTACTTTTCTAAATGTCTAACAAAGGTCCTTCATCACATGAAATTATTGTAATGACTTAATTTTAAAGCAAAGGTACCACAAAATCGGACTTCAGCGCCGCCTTTTACTTTAAGGTCGTTCTGAAGTTAAGTACAGATTTGAAATCATAATAGCTTCAGTCCTTCGCACAACCGAACATAAACGGAGCATGAATAAAACCGTCATCAAATAAACGACGGTCTAAAGTCCTGAAACATCGGCATCTCGTGTTTTAGAGCAGTCACTGCGATTTGGGAAAGAAATGAATCATATCTGTATGAATGTGTGAAATATATTCAACCAGTGTGTGTGTGTTCCTCAGGTGGACGTGTCGGACGTCAGTAAGACCGTGGAGGCGTTCCTGAAGATCTCGTCGGTGTTTAAGGAAGACGACGGCGAGGTGAAGGCAGCCGTGCTGGAGAGCGTCGGTGAGATAGACATCCATCAGACGACCACCGGACGATCTGAGACCTCTAACTGATTCCTGTGTGTGTGTGTGTGTGTGTGTGTGTGTGTGTGTGTGTGTGTGTGTGTGTGTGTTTCAGACGCAGTGCTGAGCAAGGCCTTCCTCACACCCTCCTTCCAGGGCTTGACCTTTATGTCGTCGTTGCTGGTGATGCTCGGACTGTTAAAGGTAAAAACCTTTAGCGCTTTCAGAGCGGGAGCTAATTGGAAACATCATGCAACTAAAATAGGTTATGAATGCCATTTCAGGCAAGATTACGGTGCTGAAAAATCAGGTCTTCAATTACTTCATAAGTCATTTGTTCAACACGCTTCTCCTGTACTTTAGTGTCAAATGTTGCTAACAATCTTAGTTCTCAACTATAAAAGGTGTCGTCTTTATTGTAGACCCTGTACAGATCATATAAACTGCATGAAAAAAACTATTACAGCATATATGCACGTTTGAACATCTTTGTGCTAATTTTTAATTAAAAATGTATAATGATCTTTTTATAAATATATTAAGGTGTCTGCAAGATGTCAATTTAAGACTTTATTGAGAACAATTTAAGGAATGAATTAAAGGAAGCACAGTACATTAAAATAGTTTTGAAATGTAAGTGTTTAAGAAAAACACAAAAACTCGTATTAGCACGACACTAAAAGTTTCAAAAACTCCCCTCCAACTGATCTCCATTAATTTTCAATTAATTTTACGAAAAATAGCTTAATTATAATGCAGATGCAATATCATAAGATGCAAAAATTACATATAAAGTCTTACATATGTGTGTGTATGCATGTGGATGTGTGTATATATATATATGTGTGTGTGTGTGTGTGTGTGTGTGTGTGTGTGTGTGTGTGTGTGAGTGTGTGTGTATGTTTCAGTGGGCTCAGAAAAATTTACTTTGATTCGAAGCCAAACACGTTCTTGTTTTAAGCATAAACTCACTTAATTTTCTTCAGTTTCTTGATTTAATGAACGCTTTGATTTCTACAGATGTGTGCTAACAAAGATATGAATTTTTGTCAAGCATGCAACCGTTTAAGACCATTTGTGTTAGACACATTTATTTTATTTTCATACATTTCTACACAAAACTATATGTATGTTGCGTCTCGTTTCAATCTCACCCTGAACCTCTGTCCTAACAGAAATGCAGTTTATCTTTTATCGGTCACCATGGCCGGTTGGTGGGCTGATTGTGGAAAGCGTGTCTGATGTTCATCTCTTTCTCTGCAGAGTGAAGACAAGCTGAAGCCGGTGAAGGTGGTCCCAGGACATCTACAGTGTCTGGAGCATGCCGTGAAACAGGGCTACTTCCCTCGAGAACACATCACCGTGCTGAAGGCTTTCATGGCCAGGTAACCCCACGAACAGAAGAGTTTACATCCGCAACGGTTTTTTCGTTGTTAACCGTGTTTGATTATTTTGTAAATAGGCCGAATAAGTCTCTGGAGCCGTGCAGCAGCGCTCGAGACCGTCTGAAAACCACCCTCCAGAAACTCACAGCCGAGAGCTGAACAGCGCTCTTGCATCTGATTGTTAATATTAAACTGTTATAACATGTCTCGAAAGCTCTCCGACTTCCTGCCTGGTTTGTCTTCCATCTAAGCACACCAGTAACTGCTTATATAAATACACACAAGATGAGATTTATAGAATAATTGTGTGGCACGTGAACTGATTGATTTATTAATTTTATTTATAATGTAGGAACGCAGCTACAAAGAAGAAGAAGTCGCGACAACACATTTCTTTTCATTTATTCATCAATCACTTGAGCGTCAGGTCATGGGCGGGTTGTAGTATTTTAGGACATGAATGCAAAACAGTACAAAGCAGGCTCGAGAGCACTAAATGTTTTGTACCAAAAAATAGCCCAACATTTCCTTTACTAACCCAACATGAGAAGTCGTTTCGGGTTCATCAAGAGCTTCATCAAATTCCACAAAAGCCAAGAATCCACATCTACATTTTCCGCATTCACGAGTGATTATAAGTTCCCACTTCCCGGAAAAAAAACAAAAAAATACAAAATACTCTCGTATCTGAGGTCATTAGGAGTACCAGAGGTGGCACAAAATTAATTCTGGAGTGATTTTGAAGCTCAGAGGTGCCATAAATCCACTTTCGAATATATTCATGCTAAAGCCATTATATCTTTACGCAAATCTTTACAGAGCAGCCTTGGCCTGGCTGCGTCAGAACTCAACTGCGTAGGCGACACAGTTTTGCGGTCGAGTAGAGACCTAGTCCGAACCCAGCATACAGCGGCTGAGTGAAAGCGGTCTGGACTCTGTGGATGAGACTCATTGTGTCTGAGACGCTGTAGAAGGACAGAGTCCCTGCGCTGTGATCCACATACACTCCTACTCTACGGCAGGACACTGCAGGGAGACTAGTGTTTTTGTTGTTGTGCCTAAACGAGCACCTCGAGGGAGAAGTGAACAGTATCCAGGATTGATTATTAGACCCAAACGCGCACTCCAGTCCCTCTCCCTTTCTGCCGATGCTCTTATACGCCACTGCTGTATACACGCCTGCACTACCGCTGTACTCCACCTCCCAGTAACAGCGTCCCGTCACACTCTGTCTACACAGCCCCTGAGCGTAGTCGAACCGCTCCGGGTGAAAAGGGTAATTGTTGTATGTGTCGGTGTAAGTGATGACTGTGTTGCCCTCAGACAGGAGGAGACAAGGATGCACCGTGTTTGGATCCAGAGTGAGCTGATGGAAATCTGATGGATGCAGAAACGATATTTTAGAAACCGGAAACTGGTTTGAAATGGTTTCGCACCAAATCGGCGTTGATGCGCTGCCCCAAGAAACACACAAAGATTAAAAGGAGAAATTGAAATATGCCCAATATCCCTATGCACTACTAAAGGAAGTCCTGCCAGCTCAGCGATGTTGAATACAGCAATAGTTGGCATCTACAGATAACAGTTATAAAGAGGTTTTTTTTTTTTTTACACTTAGCATTTACTCTACACTCCACGTGTATAAAAAGTCTGTAGTAAAGTCTTAACAAGTGTTTGTGATGGTTATTCGGTAGCTTACATTGTAGGAACTCCTGCTTGGTGTCATATTCAGGATTCTGAAGGATCTGGATGGTTTTCACTACGGACGTCAAAACACATCTGCTGTTTAATTCTCATATTTACAGGAAATTAAACCTACCTTTTTCAAACTTGATTTCATTTTTGAGACCAATTTTTTTTTACCTGTTCCAGATATGTTTTCTATAGTCTCACTGGAGAACTGCTGCAGTTTGTCTCTGAGCTGAGAGATGGATTTCAATACGCTGTCAAAAGACAGATGAGAACTGATAGTGAGGCTGTCGGTGGATCCGGAAAGAGAGAGAGACGACAAACTCTGCAAAGACGAACACAAACTCTCTATAATTACAGGAGCTGGTTAAAGTCCTCAGTGTTTGAGTAGTTCTCTGTTACCTGGAGGAAATGAATATGATCATCCGTGTGTGAAACCTGCTTCAGTTCAGCTTCTGTTCTCCTCAGATCATTGATCTCTTGCTCCAGTCGCTCCAGTTGTTCTTCAGCTTGCTTCACTGCAGCTCTTTCCTGATCTCTGATGAGCTGCTTCGCCTCAGAGCGTCGTTTCTCAATGGATCGGATGAGTTCAGAGAAGATCCTCTCGCTGTCCTCCACCGCTGTCTGTGCAGAGCGCTGTTTTAAGACACACATCACGATCAGAAGTTGTCATGACTTTACCAAGTAAGATATGATCCTGTATCAACGTGACTGTCCTAAAATATAGACTTACCCAATCCCTAACCCCACCCAACATTTATTCCTAAAATCAGTGGAAGAGATAGTTGATTTACAAAGATGTAGAAGCCTGATCCCTCAAATCTGATTTTGTTCCAGGAACATCTTGTACTCAATCAGATCATCCGCTCATGACTCAAGTAAAGTAATAGTTCACCCAAACATGCACTGTCATCCTAATCTTGTGTCTTTCACTCAGTGTATGACTTTGTCTCTTCTGGAATACAAACATGCTTTTCAAAAAATGGCTGTCCACATTCGATGTGTTGGACAGAGCAGCTCAAACTTTTGTTCTTGACATCTCATAATATTCTTTAAAGAAAGAATAGATTTTAAACTGCAGGGAGGACGTCCCATCTTTTCCAGCTGTCTTATCACCTTATGAGACGCCACAGCTTCTCTCAGCTCCTGAAGATCTTTCTCTCTCTTCTGGATTCTCAGATGAATTTTCTTCTTCTTCTCCTCCAAATGTGCCTGCAACACAAATAGTAATGTCTTAACTATACTGTGGTGTAGATTTCTTCTTTCTGTATTCAGTTTGTCCCTCAGAGACCTTAATGTTTAAAAACTTAGTGGCACAATGCTAATACATAACCAAGATTAAGCAGTAGTTCACTTCCAGAACAAATATTTGCATATGAACTGACTGAGTTTGAACTTCCAAAATGCAGTTAAATGCAGCTTTGAAGTGCTCTAAAATCTAATTTAGCAAAACACTTGGTTATTTTGATGATTTGAAAGTTGGAGTAGAAAATGAGATCAGAGTTTCTGTAAAAACAAAAGTTGAGCCAACTTAAAATTTTAAGGCAACCAGCTTCAGCAGATTTTTGAGTTCTCTCAACTTATTTTTTTTTTTTTTTACATTATATAAATTGTGTTTCACTAGAAAATGCCTTCTTCCTCAACTGGGATCATTTAGAGCCTGTTGAAGCTGCATTTAAACTGCATTTCAGTAAGAAAGTCCATTATATAAAGAGAAATCCCTAATGTTTTGCTCAAAAAAAAAGAAAGAAAGATACGAACATCTTGGATGACAAGGGGGTGAGCACATGATCTACTACTCCTTGAAGTCTTACATTTCATACCTGTTTCTCTGTCCTCGCTGCTGCAGTTGATACAGTGTCGTGATTTTTATGTTCGTCCACCAAACACTGCATGCAGATACATCTCTGATCGGTACGGCAGTAAATCTCCAGCATTTTATCATGTTGACGGCACATCATGTTCTTCAGTCGTCCGGTGGCGTCCATCAGATTGTGTCCTCTACCTCTGAAGAGACTCTCATGTTGTTCAAGGTGATTTTGGCAGTAAGAGTTGCGACACTCCCGACACGTCTTCACAGCGGTCTGTTTGATCCCAGAGCAGGCGTCGCACTGAACATCTCCAGATCCTGTGTGATGATGAGCAGGAACCGGTGGAGGAACCAGTGGAGGAAGAGGAACGGGAGTGGCTTGGAGTCTCATCTTGAGTTTCTCCACCATTTGAGCAAACACCACATTTTTACCCAAAACTGGCCTTGGACTGAAGATCTGTCTGCACTGAGGACATCTGTAGATTTCCTTGCGATCCTCTTGATTCCAGATTCCTGAGATGCAGCTCATGCAGTAACTGTGTCCGCAGGGAATCGTCACTGGATCCTTCAGAAGATCCAGACACACAGAGCAAGTGAATTCATCCTGTTCCACTAAAATATTGGTTTCCGCCATTTCACTGCATGAACACACCGACAGACCGGTGTTATTCTCAATACTGTAGCTCAAGTCAAGTTAAGTTGTATGAACTGGAAGGCTGATATATATCTTTTTGACGACGTGCTTGAAAAACAGGTTTTTCTGAGTGACTTACTGGAACTGAGAAGATTTTTAGATAACAAAATGATTCCAGTTTTAATTGGCCAAAAGATAAAAATACTCTGACCATAACTGCATTATTTCTGATTTCTCACTTCCCACTTCCTTACAGCACATTACAAAATCGCCACAATATTATAACTGGACCATGATAAAGGTGTTGCAAACAATATAAAAACGACTGCTCTGTAAAAACGTAGCCAGCATCAAGGTGTGTAGAATTGTCATTTTTAATAAGGCATGTTAATCATTTTTTTAGAACGTCCAGCTATTTTAATGATTAAAATACTGCTTCAGGTGCTTTGTATTTTTGTCGTCGCTTGTCAGCATTACGAAAATCATTATTGTCTTTTCAAATATCATCCAACCACAATCCTAAAGTTCTGCTTAAATGCATTTTAGGGGCAAGACTTGACAATTGTAATGGAATACAGCTATATGAAAGGCTACATGTTGTATAAAAAGTACATGTAGATGTAGTACAGGTAAGGTACAATGAAATATTACTATATTTAAGGACGTAACACTACCAGATTACGTTTGACCTCAACTGTATAATAGTGACTGTAATGTAAGAACTGATAATGAAAGTTTTTTTTGTGATGTAACTTCTTTGGCTTTCAAAAGTGCATTTCAACTCTCCCGATAAAATACAGTTTTTATAGGTCACATGCACTTTATGGTTTAAATACATTCCAAAAATGAAACATGATAGTTAAGTGGCAAACTTGAGTCCACTTAAAGTCCAATTTATCATGAATGCCTGTCACAACTATGGACTCTGGTTTCTGGTTTCATTCCTTACGTGCCGCGTGCGACCTAGTTTCTGTCTCTGATTGTATCATTATGTTCAGGTGTGCCTATTATCTTCATTCACCCTTCATTCGCCCAACTGAGGGAAACTCTTTAATTGAAGTATTCTTTAATTCTTCTATCTTGAATCTTAAACTGTTTTGTAAAATTGCCAAATGGCCTGAAAGCATGCCACCAAGTGATTATTCCATTTGGGTTCATGAGATGCCATGGCCTTCCTCAGCTCCTGAATGGCTTCCTCTTTCCTCTGGGTTTTCTGGTTAGGTTTTATCGGCATCTGCCCCAAATGTGTCTGCATGAAACCCCAAAACTTGAAAAAAAAATCCTGTTTTTAAAGCAAAGTATAAATGTAATTTTGAAAAAGATTTAAAAAACATTAAAATATGAGACTCTTTTAACGTAGAGTGCTTCTGTAATAACAAGCAGGCTATTATGCATTGCATTCAAATCATGGGATATATAGCTGAAAGCCTCCTGGTGGTGACATACGACATCTGAGCTACACTGAAGACAGTCTTGGTTTTCCTTTGCCAATTAATCTTTTGAACTGAAGGTACATGGATATGATATTCAGGTATAAAACCAAAGCAAATGAAGCACACAAAATAACAGTTCACCAAATTTCCTATTCACCAAAAAAAACCAAAACCTTCCAACAAAAGGCGTACGTTCTGACGATCGGTTTCTCCTTATTGCAAACATCTTTTGATAACAACAATTTAAGTGGTGAAATTTCCGTAGGGTGTGACTTACTGTAAGGTTAATTTTTTAATGATGAGTGTTGTAATATATGCACTGTCAGGAAAAGGTTACAAAGGCTGTAATTGCGGTACCGTTTCAAACGCATCAACACAATTACTCCAAATCAGATGAAATCATGATTAAATAGTTTAGTGCGATCATGAAATCTGTTTAAGCAGCCAAATTAAAGTCGGCAAAACCAAAACCAACCTATTGAACATCTCTGAAAACTTCTAAAATAACATAAAACTAGAATTAACCCCTTTAAAAACCCTTGAAGAGAAGGGTAAATGCAGTCTGTAAGTCTGAACTTACCTGCATCTGAAAGATCACCACAAATGCAATGTTCTGTGATTTAGTTTTAGGTTTTTGACTCTTCGGTTGAATAAAAGAACAAAAAAATACACAGATTAATCTTCAAGCATTAAGTTACTGATCTGTGAATAGAAGAGGTGTAAATGTAAATAATACCACATTACGTGTAATATAATCATTTATTCATATTCTGCATGCAATCAAAGTGCAGGGTTAAAAATTAAACATTTAATGACTGCTGTTGGAGAATATAAAACAATCTCTGTTATCATCTAATATACAGTATGTCATCTAAAAAACTGTGATTCAGTTGGTCAGATGGCATAGTTTCACTGTTGTATTGTTTTCTACTCCAAACATGACAAACAGCGGCTGAGTGAAAGCGGTCTGGACTCTGTGGATGAGACTCATTGTGTCTGAGACGCTGTAGAAGGACAGAGTCCCTGCGCTGTGATCCACATACACTCCTACTCTACTGGAGATATTAGCTACTGGAAGAACGGTCTCCATGTTCTTGTGCCAGAACGAGCAGTAGTCTGGAGAGCAGAACAAACTCCAGGACTGATCATTACGTCCAGCTGCGCTCTCAGGACCATCTCCCTTCCTGCTGATGCTCTTGTATGTCACTGCTATATCTACTCCTGATCTTCCTTCACCAGTCCACTCCACCTCCCAGTAACAGCGTCCAGTCACACTCTCTCTACACAACGCCTCGGTCCAACTGTCAAATCTGTCTGGATGGTCAGGATTTGGCTGGAATTTGTCGGCAAAAGTCAACAACGTGTTTCCCTCAGACACACGGAGCCAGTTATTCACTGAGTTCGGATCCAGAGTCAACAGGTGGAAATCTGAAAAAGGATACATGCATAATTATCTCGAATCTTCGCTAAATGTGCACAAACATTTTAACTGGTACCATAATGCCTATAAACAGTAATGTGTTACCAAACTGTGTTACAGTTACCATGGCAAGCATTTCCACTTATCAACTCTGTTAAGCTTGTGAAGAAGGCTTGGAAAGTTTTAATATTGACTTTTTGCTGTAAAATGGCTGCTGTCGAACTCTCAGCAAGCAAAAATGTTAATTTTACGTTCATTTAGCAAAAGATCTCAGTCTATATACATTCATGGTAACTCACGTTGTAGGAACTCTTCTCTGGTCTGATATTCAGGAGCCTGCATGGTTTTCACTGTGGATATCACAACACATCTGCAGTTTAATTCTTGTCAACAGGAAATTATATACCCAAATGGTTTTATATTTATTGAATGGCACTGAACATATTTCTGACAATAAATTAAACCCAGAAACCTTTAGAAGACATCTTTGAGTTCAGAGACCGGATTCTCTATATATCATCCAATGAGGGTCAAGAACCGACGCTGAAGACATCTGAAGATCCAGAGTGAGCGAGAGACCAAACTCTGCAAACCCAGAGATGGGATCAGCTTGGTTTCTGAAGGGTCGTGTGACACTGAAGAGTGGAGTAATGATGCTGGAAATGCAGCAACAAATTACATTCTAAAATATATTTACAAAAACCTTTTACATTTGAAATTGTAATAATCAGTTTGGCCAACTAACTCATCTGTTCAGGCAAAGCTTCAATCGTAAATACCAACTTTAAGCAATGATTATTGTTTCTTATACATTATTGAACACAAGCGGCGTGTTAAAAAAGGCAGAAGAGATGTTTGTGTCGTGTTCATGTTCAAATGTTAATATCATTCTTACATCCTAAAAATTTAATTAAATTAAAAGTATATTTACATAAAGCACATATTTACTGCTGTTAGTATTAATTTCTTCTTCAGACTGCAATTTCATTTATATAATAACATTCATTAAAGGTGTAGCTCACAAATAAATAAATGAATAAAAACTGTATTCCAAAGATAAGTACAACAATAAACCAAATACAAGTCTTCATGATCTCTCTCTCTCTCTCTCTCTCTCACACACACACACACACACACCTGTTTACTGTACAAACACAAAATGATACTGGTTTTCCATTTCTAGTACAACCCTCTTTCCTTAGCTCAGGTGTGCAGACCTCTTTGCCACATGCACTGGAATATATATCG
Source organism: Puntigrus tetrazona (assembly GCF_018831695.1). NCBI lineage: Eukaryota > Metazoa > Chordata > Actinopteri > Cypriniformes > Cyprinidae > Puntigrus > Puntigrus tetrazona. The sequence continues at coordinate 2,018,453 of NC_056701.1, forward strand.
CATTGAAAGTTACATTTTTAAATGAAACTATCATTTTACAAAGTAGCCTATGTGTTCACATGAGCTTCATTTTCAGCTGTGGTGTGATGAGGGGTGAATGCAGCGAAACCTTCATAAACGCTTAAAATGTATTTGTAACAAAGAACTGAACAGATGCAGATAAATAACAATCTATGGATAAACACACACCTTGTGCTCCGTCTCTCGCTCTGCTGACTGAAGAACGTGCTGAAAGACGGGGAGGAGCCGATCGAAGTCTGCTGCCGGTGTTTTTACGAACTCAGGATGTGCTTCAGTTCAAGCTGTTGCGCAAATCTAACGAAGAAGTTTTTCTTCTCAGAATGAACTACGTGCTTTGACCTTGATATGCTCCGAAACAACTTCAGCAATGGTCATGTGGTCAACACAGCTGCCGTCTCACCTCGGGAGGCTGGATCAGCTGAACGACATTCAATCAATCAATCAATCAATCAATCATTTTTATTTATATAGCGCTTTTAACAACACAGGTTGCATCAAAGCACTGTACAGTATAATGACAGGGATGTATAGTGACGAGAGTGACCAATTTCTTATTAAATGCAGAGACGGTCTCTGTAGTCAATTCAACGATAATCACTAGAAGTTAAGTGTCCCCAACCAAGCAAGCCAGAGGCGACAGCGGCAAGGAAACAAAACCCCATGCATACAGAATGGAGAAAAAAAACCTTGGGAGAAACCAGACTCAGTTGGGGTCAGTTCTCCTCTGACCGGACACCCAGCACTTAACTTCCAGTTCAATTTTAAACGCAACTGTGTCAGGTAGTGTAAATGACTTGTGTGTGTGTGTGTGTGTGTGTGTGTGTGTGTGCATCAGGATCTGGTGATCTGTCTGGTGATCTGGGCGCATCTAGGTGTTCAGGTCTCTGATGAACATAATCTCTGGGTGCTGATCCACCATCTAGTCTGGATACAAACTGTGAAAACAGATTGAGAAAGAGACAGGACTAATATTAGCGTAGATGCCATTCTTTTACGATGTCACAAGTACATCGTATATTGTAGAGTAGCGTTCGGTAAAAGTAATGCAGCCTAAAAATCCTTTAACGGATTTGAATAATAAAAAGGCGTGTTGGTGTGTTATGTGTAGGCTAAGTAAAAAGATGTGTCTTTAATCTAGATTTAAACTGGCAGAGTGTGTCTGCTTCCCGAACAGAGTTAGGAGATTGTTCCAGAGTTTAGGTGCTAGATAGGAAAAGATCTGGCGCCCCTTAGTTGATTTTGATATTCTAGGTATTATCAAATGGCCAGAGTTTTGAGAAGCAGCGGACGGGCAGGACTATAATGTGATAAGAGCTCGCTCAAGTATTGAGGAGCTAAACCATTCAGGGCTTTATAGGTAATTAATAAGATTTTAAAATCTATTCGATGTTTGATAGGGAGCCAGTGCAGTGTTGACAGAACCGGGCTAATATGATCATACTTCCTAGTTCTAGTAAGGACTCTGGCTGCTGCGTTTTGGACTAGCTGAAGTTTGTTTATTAAGTGTGCAGAACAACCACCCAATAAAGCATTGCAATAATCTAACCTTGAGGTCATAAACGCATGAATTAATATTTCTGCATTAGAGGTTGAAAGCATAGGTCGTAATTTAGATATATTTTTAAGATGGAAAAACGCAGTTTTACAGATGCTAGAAACATGATTTTCGAAGGAAAGATTGCGGTCAAACAGCACACCTAGGTTCCTAACTGATGATGAAGAATTAACAGAGCAGCCATCAAGTGATAGACTGTGTTCTAGATTATTATATGTGGGGTTTTTAGGTCTAATTATTAGCACCTCTGTTTTTTCAGAATTTAACATTAAGAAGTTACTCATCATCCACTTTTTTATATCGACTATGCATTCTGTTAGATCTCAATTTGGTGTGTATCACCAGGCTGCGCTGAAATATAGAGCTGAGTATCATCAGCATAGCAGTGAAAGCTAACACCATGACTCCTGATAATATCTCCCAGAGGTAACATGTACAGGTTGAAAAGTAACGGTCCTAGCACTGAGCCTTGAGGAACTCCATATTTCACTTTTGATCGATATGATACCTCCTCATTTAATGCCACAAACTGATAGCGGTCAGATAGATATGATGTAAACCATGCTAAGGCTCTTCCTCTAATGCCAACATAGTTTTCTAGTCTATCCAAGAGAATGTTGTGATGGATAGTATCGAATGCTGCGCTAAGATCTAATAGCACTAATAACGAGATAAAACCACGATCAGATGATAGAAGCAGGTCATTAGTAACTCTAATGAGAGCAGTCTCAGTACTATGGTACGGTCTAAAACCTGATTGGAAATCCTCACAGACACCATTTTTTTCTAAAAAGGAATACAGTTGTGAGGATACTACCTTTTCTAGTATCTTTGACAGAAAAGGGAGATTAGAGATTGGTCTGTAATTTACTAAGTCTTTGGGATCAAGATGTGGTTTCTTAATGAGAGGTTTAACTACAGCCAGTTTAAAGGTTTTGGGAACATAACCTAATGACAATGATGAATTAATAATGTTCAAAATAGGATCTATGACTTCTGGAAGCAGATCTTTTAATAGTTTAGATGGAATAGGGTCTAACATACATGTTGCTGGTTTAGATGATTTAACAAGTTTGTACAAGTCTTCTTCTCCTATAATAGAGAAAGAGTGTAATTTTTCTTCAGGGGATCTAAAGCTCATTATCTGATGTGAAACTGTAGTTGTCGGCTGCATAGTTACAATTTTATCTCTGATGGTATCAATCTTAGAAGTAAAGAAATTAATGAACATTCATTCAATCTCAGTTTCCTAATCCAAAATGGCACCACACTCTTCTTTGCGGTCCAGTCAGAGGACAAACAAAATGCAAAATCTGAAACCTCCAACATTGCCCAAGCTTCAAAGGTCATCTCTGCTCCAAAACCACTGGGAATATCCTACCCAGGCATGAATCTGACAGCTCTTGCTGACAATGTTGTTGGTAACAGGATGGTAATGGAATTACGTGCATACGACGTCATGGTTATGTTGCCTATAAGTCTAAAGAAATTACCAAAAAAGAGCAATAAGTGAATTACTGTTATGTGTGCTAGCTGGGAAAACTGTCAAAGGAAACATGTAGTGTGTTAGCATTATATAATTTAGCAATTTTGTATTTACTTTTGGTTGTTAGAGTCAGAAATTCGAAAAAGAATTAAGACATTCAGAATGAAACTACTGATCTCTTAATAGAGGCGTCTTATAATTTCTGCTTCCTGTAAAGTCAACTCATCTACTATAAATCAAAGCTACAAAGTTCATCCAAACAAAGTTTTCTCATTTAAACATGAGCTTTAAATTTAACTATTACACATCATGTCTTTATGGTAAGTATAATATGTTCCTGGATCAACATCTATGTTCATATTGGAACAATGTTCCAATCAACCAATCAGAATTGAGAGATGATATTTCATGAAATATCTGTTTTAGACTTACGATCAGGTTTAGGGGCTTCTACGCCCTTGTTAATCAGCTATCAATTACATTGATTTTAGGAATAAATTAGAGGTAGGATTGGGAGTCTATATTTTTGGACAGTAATGCTGATCCAAGATCAACCAGACTTTTTTTACAAAAAGTGAAAAATACAAACACATCTGTCATTAGTTTTCATCCATTTTCAACCATTTCCTCCATTTTTTATTAAATAAATTACATCTTTTTCTTGAATACTTCTTGCCACCGTATTTGTTGAAAAATATTTCATCTGTGGTTTGTGAGCCACTTATAACAGTCACTGTTACATATTTCAACAAAACCCCAAACTCTTTATAGATCTGTAATTATTATTAAGTAGTGGTATTTCTGATTACTGATACTGATTAATCACGCGATGCGGCAAAACAGCTATTCAATCAACACATGATTTATTTGGGTAGACGGCACAGTTTAATCATTGAGTTTCTATCAAATCCAAACACAGCATAGAGCGGCTGAGTGAAAGCGGTCTGGACTCTGTGGATGAGACTCATTGTGTCTGAGACGCTGTAGAAGGACAGAGTCCCTGCGCTGTGATCCACATACACTCCTACTCTACTGGAGATATTAGCTACTGGAAGAACGGTCTCCATGTTCTTGTGCCAGAACGAGCAGTAGTCTGGAGAGCAGAACAAACTCCAGGACTGATCATTACGTCCAGCTGCGCTCTCAGGACCATCTCCCTTCCTGCTGATGCTCTTGTATGTCACTGCTATATCTACTCCTGATCTTCCTTCACCAGTCCACTCCACCTCCCAGTAACAGCGTCCAGTCACACTCTCTCTACACAACGCCTCCAACCAAGAATCAAATCTGTCTGGATGATCAGGATACTGCAGCGGTATGTTAGTGAAGCTCATCACTGTGTTTGTGTCAGAGAGACGGAGAGCACAATTCACCGAGTTCAGATCCAGAGTCAACAAACAGGAATCTGATGAAAAAAAACAGAATTATTTGCAACTTTCCGACATTAATGCAGACCCTATTTCTTGTGGCATCTTGTTAAGATCCTGACGTTCTTGCTGGATAAAGGACATCTACAGTAGTCAGCCAAATTAGTTGGAAGGGCTGACTTAATAATCAATAATTAACCTAGGACCCGTCCACGGTTCCTCAGAGACCTCCTGTTTTAACAACCTCAGATGGCTGAACAGAGGCCTCCTTCACTTGCCTTAGTGGAAACCAAACGTTTTCAATTCACTCATAAATCTTTGAATTTGTCTATGGCCAAATATGTTTTTCTGTCAGCATCATATATACAACTAAATCTGAGTTTTATGGTTATTTTCATAATATTATAATTAAAAAAAAAACACTGCCACCTAGACTGGACTTCATATGTGCGAATTCTTCATAGTAACTTACATTGTAGAAACTCCTTCCTGGTTCGATATTCAGAAGCAGAAATTACCTGCACTGTTTGTACTGCGAACACAAAAAAACATCTGCCGTTTAATTTTCATGTCAAGAACATATTAAATCCTCATATATACATTTTAATTTCTCTTTGGAGTGTTACTGTTTGTGCACAGATACCTAAAGAGGGGTCAAAGACAAAGAGATATTATTTATAAAAGTTTAGACTCGACCACAGCCTCCATGAAACACACTTTGTTTGGGCTTCTAAAAGCGGACACAACTAGAAATCAATGTTAAGTTTTTCCAGAACAGTTAAGCCCAGATATTAGAGTGTGTTCAGCACATTTACAGAGGACTGCTTCTTGAACCTGATAAAGTGAGGTGATTCTAACTCTGCAAGGACAGTCTGGAGCTTCTGACTCACAACCTGTAAGTACACTTTCTCATTTATATAATATGCTTACATTATTTATCAGATTCAGAAGTCGCAACATTGCAGTTTTAGATATGAGACGACAATGTGGAAAAACAATTAAAAATTTTGTTTATTAATTGGTTTAATACTCAAAAATAATCTCCTAAATTTCATAGGTCAGATAATTGAATAAAGGTATTTAAATGACTATTAAAGTTGACTTAACATTATAAGTACAAGGTCGTTATCCTGATAATGGGAGAGGAATTGTGCAATAAATTTTACACATGTTGGAGCACAAATATAGATATATAGCATCTTTTGAAAGCTTAGAATCCAAACTTTCGAATTACATGCATCAATATTGCATTTATGCTACATGAAGTACGTAAATAAGGTCTGAAGATGAGTCTTGAACCAATCTGCCTTTCCAAACCTATTCCACCTATGTGATCCAATTTAGAGTATTTAAATATTATTTACTGTGAAATGAGACCATTTTTATTAATTTACTCCAATTCATTTGATAATGGCACCATTTTAAATTCAGGACAAAATCTTTAAAACATACAAAATATGCCATAGAGCCTAAGAGGTGAAAAGTGATTTTCTCAGGTTTTCAGTTGAAAAAAAAAAGAGTACAGATGACCATAATTCCAATGGGTATCTTTAAAATCATTCAAGGTATGATTTTGACTAGGATAAAGCTGAAAAGCTTATGGTCTGTCTGCTCTTTTCCAATTTTGATTTGGAACATCACATACGATGGTATGTTTATGTATCATTATGATGTATATGTGTTTTTTATTAACCTTAAACTACATATTGCATTACACAAATACACAATTGAATTTTCTTTTTTGCAACACCATATGGCCCCTTTAAATAGACTAAATCATGACATAGAAAAGAAATGAATCCCAAGCACGATTAAGAACAGATTAAGAAATTGCAAAACCTGCAGCATTGTAGCTTCAGTTAGCAAAACCGTAGTAATGTACCTATGGGAGATATCTTTTCCATCGCTTCTCTGGAGAACTGCTGCAGTTTGTCTCTGAGTTGAATGACTGATTTCACTACACCATCAAAAGTCAGACGAGAACTGACAGCGAAGCCTTCTGAAGATCCGCAGAGAGAGACAGATGACAAACTCTGCAGTAATAAAAAGACAAAAATGCTTGAACCTTGGTCGTTGCCACCCTGGAGGTATGAACAATTCTCTGTTACCTGGAGGAAATGGATATGATCATCTGTGTGTGAAAGCTGCTCAAGCTCAGCACTTCTTCTCTTCAGATCATTGATCTCTTGCTCCAGTCGCTCCAGTTGTTCTTCAGCTTGCTTCACTGCAGCTCGTTCCTGATCTCTGATCAGCTGTTTCACTTCAGAGCGATGTTTCTCAATGGATCGGATGAGTTCAGAGAAGATCCTCTCACTGTCCTCCACCGCTGTCTGTGCAGAGCGCTGTTATAAGACACACATCACGATCAGATCATTCACTAGCGCTGATACCTCAAACAGAATCAGTGGCTTCCAGTGTCGGGGAAAGTTACTTTTAAAAGCAATGCATTGCAATACTGTGCTACTCCCTAAAAAAGTAACTAATTAAGTTACTTAGTTATTTATGGAAAGTAACGTTTTTACGTTACTTTTTAAAATATAAAATTTTAAAGCAAATGAAAAGCCCTTTTGTACCAAAAAGTGTAATCAATAAACCTCAGGCTGAAAGAAAAGTAAATATATGTCTGTATATTAGAATGCAAGAGAGGGAATTTCAACACTCTTCAGCAATAAAAAAATGAAGCTCAATTGTTAGCTTATCCAAAGTACTTTTGGATCATCAAAAGTCAGCGGCAAAGACATTGGTTAATAAAATGGGATTAGATACATTTGTGTTATTTAATCACACCTCTGGAAATTGTTTTTGGGATTAGATACGTGTTTAGTTGTTTAATTGTCTGCAGCCGTGTCTTTTAATTGATATTTAATTATTAAGCCCTGGCGTTCCTTTCCCGAGAAAACCACGGAAAACCTGACATTAACATATTTAATTATTGCGGGTTTGTGTCATATAAGTTTGCATTTCACTGTTTAAATTGATTTTGATGAATTATCTTTTTTTGTGAGAAGAATTAATGCATGGTGACATTTAGTTTAGAGCTACATGTTCACAATACCTCTGTATTAGTAAAAGTATTATTATTGCATAACTTGCGTTACTTGTAATGTGTTACCCACCAAAAAAATGGTGGTTTCAGTGGGAACTAAGACTAAGTTTTCTTTTTCTCTTAACTCACCTTGTGAGACACCACAGCCTCTCCCAGCTCCTTAAGACCTTTCTCTTTCTGATGGATTATCGTCTGTAATTTTCTCTGTTCCTGCTCCAGATGTTTCTACAGAAAACAGAAACTGTGTTTAACTCAACACTATTATTTATTTAAAAGTAAGGGGTAAGATTTATTATTCATTTACTGAAAATCTGTACCTGTTTCCCTTTTCTTTCTGCTGCTGTTGATACGGCGTCATGGTTTTTGTGTTCATCCACCAAACATAACATACAGATACATCTCTGATCGGTGCGGCAGTAGATCTCCAGCAGTTTATCATGTTGAGGGCACATCATCTCTCGCAGTCGTCCGGTGGCGTCCATCAGATTGTGTCTATTACCTCTGAAGAGATTCTCATGTTGTTCAAGGTGATTTTGGCAGTAAGAGCTTCGACACTCCAGACAGGATTTGACTGCTTTCTGTTTAATTCCAGTGCAGGAGTCACACTGAACATCTCCAGATCCTGTGTGATGAACTGCAGGAGCAGCAGGAACAGGACCAGATTGGAGTCTCATCGTCTTCAGCTTCTCCACCATCTCAGCAAACACCACGTTTTTACCTAAAACTGGTCTTGGTGTGAAGGTTTTTCTGCACTGAGGACAGCTGTAGAGTCCGTTCCTCTCCTCCTGGTCCCAGCAGTCTGTGATGCATCTCATACAGTAACTGTGTCCGCAGGGAATCGTCACTGGATCCTTCAGCAGATCCAGACACACTGGACACGTGAACTGATCCTGATCTACTGAAATATTAGTTTCTGCCATTTCACTGTAAATGGGCACACAGACAGAGAGATAAACGCTGCAGCTCGACTGTTCAGTTCCTTCCGCTATGAACTGGAGAGTTTATAACCCTGAGTTATCACATACTTACGAAACGGTATACGGTATCAGTGTTTTAGGTTTTGGGTTTTTTTGACTACACTGATAACCACCAAAAGCAGGTGGTGATTAGAAAGTCTTGTGACGAACCAAAGTCCATCACAAGCAGATTGTGATTCTAATAAACATATAGAAGGTGCAGAGTATCATTCACACACGCACTAAACACCATCATGGTAGACTTGAATATGCAGTAAACATTAATGTAACAGCTTTACATGTAACATACAACCCTAATAATCATACCCGATAAGAAGAAACAGTGATTTTAAAGATAAAAACATCAAATTCAAACTAAATTTGAAGTGGAATGCACCTTATTGTGAGAATGTCAATTTATATTTTTTTTACAGGAATCTTTACAGGAATTTACTGTTAATCTTTTTACTGTCGCATTTTCACATTTTGTTCTGTATTTTTTTTACAGTGAAGGGTTTAGGGTTGATTGAATGGAAATATGGGGGGAAACTGTGCTCATAATGGTCCAGTAGGAGGTACTGTCACCTCCTATAAACATGATGTGTTACTGTAATAAGGTGCTACAGTGTCAGAATATGTTATTTTTAAGAGCTTGGTTAAATAGCCATTGATTAACATTTTGTTTAAAAAGTTGAACCAAACCAACCAGGTTAAAAAAAACTAACTCTAATGAAACTCAGAAAGAACTACAATCCCATGAAGCAACGACAATAAAGTCTAATATGACCAGACTGATTTCAAGATGACATATACCTTAAATCAACTGACCTTAATCCTTAGTGCATTAGTTTGCTTCAATATGTTCGAAGCATATTGATTTCTTCATCTGATCACTATTGCCTAAATAAAGTCCTAAATAAACAACTCGAAGTAAAAATGCAGCTTTGAATATTACTTTTACGCACGACAAATATTTTTTTATGCTACTGAAGACACAACAACCCCTAGCACAATCTAGTTGTATATTTTCTTTGTTGGATTCAACCGATCTTACCCCACAGTGCTCCTTCAGTGACGGTGTTTCTTCGAGTGGTTTCCTTTAACAGTTTTGACAAATGATCCGTCGATCGATCTGAAAGTATTCGCGCTGCGTATCGAACAATTCCTGCTTTCCGCAAAGTCACATGCTCCCATACTGTACGTCCAAATGAAAGTCACAGTTCGAGTAAAACCGAAAGTCTTTTCTTGACACAGTGCAGCACATCTAACGGTAGAGTGGACGCGAGCGTTCACAAGCACGTGATGTATGGTTCAAATTCAGCCAAGAATTATTATTAATATGTATCAGTGTGCATTTAAATAATGTACTAAAATGTTGCACAAAATAATATTGCTTTCCAAAAAATTTCAAAATGATATAGAAATGTAGTGCGTATAAAACAAATAAATAAACACGAGTGATCAAATGAGAATTAAAAGCGGAAAACGTGTTACGTGTTGACGTCAGTAGACGCGACCCGGGAGAAGCGCGCTTTGCTGATGGCGGGAACAGAAACAACGACAAGATGATCCTTGATTGAGAGTGCCGTGAAAACTGTTTTGTGGATGTTAATGGTATGCGAGACCCTCCCGGATTGGGTGAGTTCCAGTGTAATATTGTGTTCATTTCTTTTGAAGTTCAAGGTTATTTCGTACCTTGTCCTTCTGAGACTTTCCTGTTTTGAGTGTTTTACATGTATTGATTGCTCAAGAGATCTGTTGAAGGCCATGCCTGTTAAGTCGCACATGATGATACACTCATGTATGTTATATGCTTTGCTGACAGAAAATAGAGCACTTAAATGTTCTCCTCACATGTTAGGGGGATGAATTAATATGCTAGTATGTGAATGCAGCTCATATTTTATGTTGTTACGAACAAGTGAGGGTTTTTTTTGTTTATGGACAAAACTATGAAGCACAAGAAACAAGATCTTTGAGTTGATTCAGATCATCAAAAGAGAGATCTGTGCCATTCTACTTCCAAACATTTTAAGCAGGCAGGGTTAACCTAGTCACCCGTACTGATTACTGTCATACTTTCGAAATCCATCATTATCTGAATCAAGAATATAATTTCATTTATAGCACAACAGGTTAACACAGATACAGCTACGATACTGTTTTTAAAATTAAATCTTTGCATAGCTATGGAATCACTTGCATCTTACGATGCCTTGGAAAAAAACTGTTTTAAACTATATTTTAAACAAATAAACTACATTAACCTCTCCTGTGCGTCTAAACTCCTAAAGCATTGGTGTCACGCATTTTGTGGCAGTCACTGCAATTTATGAAGTCAGTTAAACCTGTATTTATCTCGATGCTTGTCAGTATATACTGCGATAACTGACTATGCCTATTGTGATTATATAACTATTGCAATTCACTATTATAGTTTATTGTGATTTGCGCTTTAAAGACTAGACAATGAATACCTGATTCTTATCTTACTAAACATATATTTTAGGAGCATACACATACACAGCGTGTGTTTAAAGTACCTTGAACCACGAAACTTTCAAGTACCACAACCCTGATTAAAAAAAAACATAGAGTAGAAAAATACATTCTCGAGTAAAATGAAAGTGTTATGTTACTATGTGTACCTATTTAGAACAATTTCTTATTTGCAATAACAGCCCGGCAGGAGAATGAACATCTCTGAGGAACATACAAACATCACACAAACACACACAAGGCTTGTCGTGTTTAGTTAAGTTTTCCTGGTAGTGTGTAAAATCAAAAATGCGCAGAAGATTTCAGGAAGAGGTTTGATCCACTGCCTCCCTCGTGATTTTCGCTTTCAGTGCGGCATCTATACATTTAGCCCTCTGATGGGAATTAAAAAGCTTTTCTCCACCACCTCTTAGGAAAAATTAAAAAAGAAGATTCATTACGTTTTTCTCCCACCCCTACAGATAACACAGTTTCACCCTTGAGTTGCTATCTAGTCCAAACACAGCATACAGCGGCTGAGTGAATATGGTCTGGACTCTGTGGATGAGACTCATTGTGTCTGAGACGCTGTAGAAGGACAGAGTCCCTGCGCTGTGATCCACATACACTCCTACTCTACTGGAGATATTGAGTACTGGAAGAACGTATTCTGTGTTCTTGTGCCAGAACGAGCAACAGAAAGGAGTGCAGTACAATCTCCAGGACTGATCATTACACCCAGCTACACTCTCAGGGATGTTCCCCTTCCTGCTGATGCTCTCGTATGTTACTCCTATATCCACTCCCGATGGCTCTTTGCTGCTCCACTCCACTTCCCAATAACAGCATCCAGTCATACTCTCTCGACACAATGCTTGCCACCAGTGATCAAATCTGTCTGGATGGTCAGGATAATGTTGTTTGGTGTCGGAGACCGTAATTACTCGGTTTCCCTCAGACAGACGGAGGAAATAATTCACTGAGTTCGGATCCAAAGTCAGCTGACAGGAATCTATTGGACATAAACACGCAAAATCATTCATCAACATTCGTATATGAATGTACTCTTTAGATGAATTTTATGTTTATTGATAACACTGCGGCCTCGTTTCTAAAGCGTTAAGCAGAAACCATCCTAAAATTGTTCCCACAATCATCTGTAAAATACGAGTATGTGTGATTCATAAAATGAATGTACATAAAGAAAACGCACATACATGTCACTTTCAGGAAATTTTGCATTGGTATCTTTTATGAGCGTAGTGTTGTGTTTCTGGCTAAACCTTTTACAGTTACTTATAATAAAATATTCCTTGTGTTACAGGGGTCAAATATGGTTTATATAAAGCCTAAATTGCTTTTTTTCACAAACAAAAGGCATTTCAGCCTGTCACAACCAATGGGGCCATCTGTCTGTATAAGTTGGTACTGAATGCCATTTCTTTAAAATATTTCACTTGTTAAGTAGCAGCATTGATTTAGGTGCAGAATAGCCAACTATGTTATGTGTATTTACTTTATTAAAGGGCACTGAGGTTATGTTAGTATCTGGTGTATTCCCTTTTTCATACAGTTTGCACACATTGTGTTCAATAACATTTGTAGAAATAAAATCCAATAGCTCCGAATAAAAAGCCATCTTGCAAGCTCAGTCAGTGTCCAAGGTGGGGTATAACATGTGCACTTCTAAGGACAACCTAACACTGAATCAGTGATGCCCAGGCTATGAGTTTTGGGTTAATGGATAAAAACGTCCTGTGCAAGGGCATGGATGTCCAGGTTATAAAACTTAAAACCAGCAAGCTACTGCACAGCTATCACCAATAGACCAGACCCAGGAGGAGATCATACCCCTGGTAAAGTGGGCCCTCATTCCAAGGGGTTACTGTAAGCCCATTATGGCATAAACTAGCTCAATAGCATCTACTGCTCAGATCCTCCTAAAGAGACCAGGCCAATTTCTCCTGAGGAGGATGGTAATTCTTATGGGAAAAGAGCACTGGGCGATCTTGCTACAGAAGGAGTAAAGCAAGCAGGACCTGTACTGTGCTATTTCAGAGAAACAGTGTTTTCCCATAAGTGCTGGCAAATACAACATGAGTGAACTGTAACAAAAGGAGCATATATATTTTCTCACTGGCTTTGTGTTTTTCAAATACTGTGCATCACTGACGAAGGCTTTCAGCCAGTGTCACAGCAAAAAGTATGAAACAAAATCATGTCATTAATTCAGTGTGAAACAGGCGTAACTCACATTGTAGAAACTCCTTTCTGGTCTGATATTCAGGAGTGCCAATGACCCGAACGGTCTTCACTAGAGCACAAAAACACACACAGTCTCCTCAAGAAACTAAACTGAATGACTTACATGTTTAATGAATAATGCAGAACTCATTTTTGGGAATACATTCGTGCATACCTCTTGCAGATATGTTTTCTATAGTCTCTCTGGAGAGCTGCTGCAGCACATCTCTGAGCTGAGACGCAGTGTTTACTACAGCATCCAAAGAGAGATCAGAACTGACAGCGAAGTCATCTGTAGATCCAGGGAGAGAGACAGACGACAAACTCTACAGACACAAAGACAAAAAACGCAAGCTCCTTATAATTACAAAAGCTCGTTAGAGTCTTTGGTGTTTTAGAAGATTTTTCTCTGTTACCTGAAGAAAACGAACATGATCCTGTGTTTCTGTGAGCTGCTTTATCTCAGCACCTCTCCACCTGACTTCATCCAGCTCCAGCTCCAGTTGTTTAAGTCGTCTTTCAGCTCGATTCATTACAGCTCTTTCCTGATCTCTGATCAGCTGCGTCGCCTCAGAGCGACGTTTCTCAATGGAGCGGATGAGTTCGGTGAAGATCCTCTCGCTGTCCTCCACCGCTGTCTGCGCAAAGCACTGTTATACAGTGAGACAACATCAGTTTGTTAATACGTATTGGTCCCACACAGTGAGCTACAGTAGGATATTAATTGGGAGCTCCAGCACTGGAAGAGTTTCTCATTGTTGTCTTGTCCAAACTCACCTTATGAGATGCCACAGCCTTTCTCAGCTTTAGCTGCCTCTGCTGGATTACCGTCTGTATTTCGATCAGTGTTTCCTCAAAAAATCTCTGCAAAAAATAGACACGAATAAGTTAAAGGGGACCTATTATGCAAAAGTATGTGTAAATTCCCTTATATTTTTATGGATCAATAGCGACGCTTCCTGAATATGGTAGTTATTGTCTTATGAATGTGGTAGTTAAAAATTCCATATGAAGACAATGATTATTTTTCGACGCTCTGCCAAATTGTTGAAATCCCTACATGATTACCTAACACTAAATGCACCCCTAAGCCCATCCACTGCCCCAAACCCTAAAGCTACCAATACTAGGGGCGGTATAGTTTGGTGGGAGTCAGAATTCGGCACAACACCAGCTCTTGAAGCTCTCTTGCATTTAAAGGGACAAACACAAAAGCTACACGTTTGGCACTTACCCTAAAAGTGGCAAATTCGGCAACCTATAAAAAATTATCTAATTACATCTAATATTAGGAGAGTAACAAATCCAGTATGGAACAGTACCTGTTTCTCTGTCCTCACTGCAGCAGTTGATACGGTGTCATGATTTTTGTGTTCATCCACCAAACACTGCATACAGATGCAACGCTCATCGGTACGGCAGTAGATCTCCAGCAGTTTATTATGTTGAGGGCAGATGATCTCCCACAGTCGTGCAGTGGCATCCATCAGATTGTGTTTTTGACCACTGAAGAGATTCTCATGGCATTCAAGATGACTTTGACAGTAAGAGATTCGACACTCCAGACAGGATTTCACAGCTTTCTGTTTAATTTCAGTGCAGTAGTTGCAATGAACATCTCCAGATCCTGTTTGATGAACTGCAGGAAAAGCAGTTTGAAGCCTCGTCATCTTCAGTTTCTCCACCATTTCAGCAAACACCACATTCTTATATAAAACTGGTCTTAGCATGAAGGCTTTTCTGCATTGAGGACAGCTGTAGAGTCCTTTCCAATCCTCCTGGTCCCAGCAGCTTGAGATGCATCTCATGCAGTAAGTGTGTCCGCAGGGAATCGTCACTGGATCCTTCAGCAGATCCAGACACACTGGACATCTAAACTGATCTTCAGTACACAAAATACTAGCTTCTGCCATTTCACTGCATAAACACACAGACAGAAACAACACTTAAGAAACAGGTTCTGTAGTGAACAACTATATATATTTGCGGTGCCCCACAACGATCGGATCTTGGTGGAGGAAAATAAACAAATGTTCAGAACCTTTAGATAAGATGCCATAGCAGGGCAGAAAGCGAGACCTTCTGCACCCACAATGACCTTAGAGGGGACTTCAAATCTGAAGGTTTAGGAAATGACTGCCATCAACATTCCTCCAGATCTCTGGATGCAGCAGCGGTGGCCAAAACAAAGGCCACAATGATCTATGTAAATTCGTTCATACCCATCTTTGGAGACCTTAAATGGACAAACTGTAAGGGATTCAGTTCATCCTCAAATGAAGTACAGGATATGTTGATGGCTATTGACTGGTGGAAGATATTAACATATTATGATATGAACAAGAAGGTTCTTTGTTCCCCTCGAAAACCAATAAGATTGTAAATTTGACAGTGATTTCATTCAAGAGTTTAAACTAGTTGTTTCTTGAATGAATTGATCCGACCGAATCGTTTGAATAAATAACTCAATGACTCACTCATTAAGACGGTCACTTACTGCCACCTACTGGCGATTTACTTTCATCTTTAAAATGAGCCTTCTGTATTTTTCCCAACATTGCATGTTTGTATATTTAAAAAAATATATATTTTAAAACAGCGTTATTCATGCAGTTGTAATTTCGGGGAAAATGCATTCAGAAATTAAACTTTAGTGTCACTGATTCTGCTACTTCCATTTCTTACAAAGGTACATTTTTATAGAGGCTTTTATTTGATTTCATTAGTTTTTAGGCATCCAAATTGGCTAGGGAGTGAAAAAGTTAATTTCAAACCTGATTACAGATCCCTAGTATAGTATCATAGGCAGGTCGAGGCAGTTACATTATTTTTAAGTAACTATTTATCAGGGAACTGGTATTGCATTGCTTAAAAAAACTAAAATCAAATGCAAACTTGAATGCTCACAGTATTAAATTGATTTGCTGAAGTCAAAACGGATAATAATGGCTGAGCGCCAGCCAATGAGATTGTCTCTCGTGCATTATGAGAAAATTGTGGCCAGTGAAAATGCTGTGTGGCTAGTAAATTAGGAAAACCACTAGCCACATTGGCTGGTAAACCCAAAGGTTGTTGCCTACCGATATCACTAAAGTAATTATTTGTGTCATGAATGTTTAAGCATATAGTGCTATTCTAGGGTCTTTGGAATTGTGTGTTTCTTATTTTATAGCAAAAACGTGGACGGGACCCTTTTCTATTCTAACATGACAATGCCTCTGTCCATAAGGCAAGGTTAAAAGAGGAAAAAGACTCTTTAAAACTGTGGCAAAAAGATAATTCATGTGTTTAAAATCTGTATTTCCATGTCTGTTGCAACAGTTTTGGAAGTGTCTAGAATGGCTCAAGGTCTGCATTTATACCATTTTATTGCCTTATAGAAAAGGGTCTTGTTTAAATTGTTGCTATAACATTAGAAACGCACAATTCCCAAGAATATCACTATATGTCAAATCAATTAATTAGAAGAGGGTGTCCCATTACTGTCGGCAATATAGTACATGTGCAAACAAATTGCAAGGAGGTGGTCAATGAAAAAAAAAACAGAAAGTGAAAGTAAAAGCCGACCGAGTTTTCTTTCACTGTTTTAACGCCACATGTTCTAGTTTAGAAGTTTTTATATTTTATTATTCATTAATTCCGGACATAGGCTACACTGTTATAGTCCTGTTAATTGTGGAATGCATCTTATTTATATGCGTGCGGTAAATGCGCTATGAAATTATTAATTGTAGTAGACCAAGACCAATAAATGCAAAAAATAAAAGCACCATAATGATATTAATAATACCATACATTAATCGGAAATGACACACAACACCGTCACGGACAACACGTGAATCGTGAGCTTTGGCTTCGCCTCGCATGCGGTCTTCTCATAGTTGATGACATCGGACGTGTATGCAGATTAAAGCCACCTGGTAATACGAACTGGTCGTTAGACTGTGATGGGGGTTTTTTTATTACACTTGGGGCAAAACCAAAACCGAAATCAAATATTAGCCGGTTGGCACCAGTTGGTTTTATTTTTGTTTTATGACAAACCCGAACCAAAAACAGCTTAAAACCTAATAGTCACGAGCCCAAAGGGTTAACAGGATTTAGGATATACATGAGCAGAAAAGAAAAGAAAGTAGGGGAGAGAAACAGATTAAATCTTTTAATCTCAGACCTCTTTAAAATATACTTAATGGTAAATAATGTCTATTAATCTTTACGAATATTTATGAATTAAGGACGCATGTTTAAATACTAATTTTTAAAGCTCTTATATTAAAAAATACTTCTATATTTTTTCCTCAATGTTCAGCTTGATTCTATCGTGAAATCCTATTGGAAAAACACGTAATTTTGTAATGGTTTTACTGTAAAAAAAAAAAAGAAGTGAATGGTTCATAATGGTATTTTAATGTAAACCATTAGAATTTCTGTCATTGTTTCTATTGTGCTTTTTTTATATTTATTATTATTATTTATTTTTTTTTTTTTATTTTAGCAGGGACAATTATTTGAATCCAGTGTTTTTCAGTTTACTTATGAACGAGACCCTAAATTATAAAACGGGGCTTAAACTTACCTGTAAAATGCACCCGTGACCTGAATGGAGAAAATCCTCACAAACAGCGCGTTCTAACGCTTTGATTCCTGCGACATTTGAAGGGTTTGAAAGATGATCCTTAGACCTGAAGTTCGCGGCGTTTCACATCCCTGCCGGTCGAAGAGAAGAGCCCTCTGGGAACGTTTCCAAGCCGTACACTTTCTGCTTCCCGGAGATCACCTGATCTAAATCAAAATGAAAGTTGCACAGGAAAGACAAAAGCAAAGCCATAATCACGCGCTTGACTTGCTGGTCTGCGTTCAAATCCTGCTACGTCGTTCAATTCGTACCTTCAGCTGTATCTTACATTTTTAGTTAAGCACGCCTACACCTTCGGCGACTTTCGTAAGGCTGAACCACTCTTCGGTATACCTTATTACTTTGACAGTTTACGGTTTTGTACGTCTCATTCTATATATAATATTTAGGCGAAATCAAAGACGGAACCGCCCGCGGTGCCATAAAGTGTGAAGTATTATGTGCATAAAATAATAATAGGCATCGCGCATATATGACCCTACTCATCGTAAACCTTCAAACGTTTCTTTATGTATGTGCAATTATAACACTATTCTTATGTTACTAAAAGTCCGGTGATATCTTCCAAAATAATCTGTAAAATTAATTGGTCGGATGACACAGTTTGAAACACAGCATAGAGGGACTTTATTCTGTCAGAAAGGCTGTAGAAGCAATCTCATGAAATAGCAACAATAATTCTACATTTCATACATTTCTCGACACCCATACAATACACAAAATAATACGCATCAGATGATTTACTCTTTAATGTACTTCTGATAATTAAAAGATAAGTAGTGGATAAGACAAAATATTGGGGAGGGGTTACATCTTTGATTTTCTTGATATAATCAAGAGGAAACTCTTAAACGTGATGATCGCGTTCATGTGCAGGATAACACGGCAAGTGGCTTTCAAAAGAATTAATCAAACTCTCACAAAGAATTAATCTTCCTCAAAACGGTAACATTTGAGTGTATAAATCACGATAACCATAAAATAACCAAAATGTCACCTTCCCGAAACCCACTCGTTGTGGGACATGACAATAAAAACACATTTCACGCTTCTGCGCAGTCTAATGGTTTAGGCGACACAGTTTCACGCTTGAGTCCTTGTATAGTCCAAACAGGGCATAGAGCGGCTGAGTGAAAGCGGTCTGGACTCTGTGGATGAGACTCATTGTGTCTGAGACGCTGTAGAAGGACAGAGTCCCTGCGCTGTGATCCACATACACTCCTACTCTACTGGAGATATTAGCTACTGGAAGAACGGTCTCCATGTTCTTGTGCCAGAACGAGCAGTAGTCTGGAGAGCAGTACAATCTCCAGGACTGATCATTACGTCCAGCATCAATCTCAACTCCTATTCCCTTCCTCTTGATGCTCTTATATGCCACTGCGAGGTCTACTCCCGATGTTCCTCTGCTCGTCCACTCCACCTCCCAGTAACAGCGGCCGGTCACACTTTCTCTACACAACGCCAGCGACCAGTTATTGAATCTGTCTGGATGGGCGGGATAATACTGATGTGTGTTGCTGAGAGTCATCGCTGTGTTTCCTTCAGACAGACGGAGGAAATCATTCACAGAGTTCAGATCCACTGTCAGCAGACGGGAATCTAATGGAGAAAAATGCATGACCGTTTGTGACTTAATTACTGCTTTATACGCTTTTTCTTTAATGCTCGTTGCACTGAAAGCTCTCAGAATCACAGAAAAGTATGAGAAAGATTTTCATTTAACTGTTACCGTGATACTGTTAGCTCTCTGGAACCTAGTAATGTGTTACTTTACAGTTCCTTATTCATGAAGCAATATTATTAACTGTATTACGAGCATCAAGATGTCAAACATAAATTTCATAAGTGCCTATTATTTCTAACTAAATGGTTTAAGTCTAAATTATTGTATTGCCCGTCATAAAAGATGTTTCTCTGAAAGAATGCAAACAAGGGGTAGATTTAGGTGGTAGACTAAAAGTAATTGGTCAAAATAAAAGTTGTGTGTGTGTTTTAACTCACATCGTAAAAACTCTCCTCTGGTCTGATAATCCGGAGTCAGAACGACCTGTACGATTTTCACTGTGGAGATGAAACGCATCTGCAGTTTAATTCTCACATCAAGAGGAAGTTAAACAAACCCGCTCCTTTTCAGGCCATATAAAATGAATGATGCTGAAACTTTACCTTCCGCAGACAACTTTTCTACAGTCTCTCTGGAGAGCCGCTGCAGTGCGTCTCTGAGCTCACAGACTGATTTCACTACAGCATCAAAAGAGTGATTAGTGACCGCGAAGTTGTCTGTAGATCCAGAGAAAGAGACGGACTGCAATCCCTAAAGACAAAACACGTAAGTCAAGAAGCTGGAAGTCCTCCGTCCTGTGTTTAAGAAGATGCTTTACCTGGAACACATGGACAACATCGTGATCCTGTGTTTCTGAAAGCTGCTTCAGCTCTGCATCTTTTTTCTTCAGATCATTGATCTCCTTCTTCAGTCGCTCCAGTTGTTCTTCAGCTTGCTTCACTGCAGCTCTTTCCTGATCTCTGAAGAGCTGCTTCGCCTCAGAGCGACGTTTCTCAATGGATCGGATAAGTTCAGAGAAGATCCTCTCGCTGTCCTCCACCGCTGTCTGTGCAGAGCGCTGTTATAAGACACACATCACGATCAGTGTCTCCAGTGGGACCGTAAGCGCTCTACACCGAGACCCAAACCTTTTTTATTATCAAAACCTACCTTGTAAGACACCACAGCCTCTCTCAGCTTCTGAACACCTTTCTCCTTCTGCTGGATTATCTTTTGGATTTTTATCTGCGTTTCCTTAAAATATCTCTGCAGTTAAACACAAATATGACTAAATGAATGAATCCAGTGCAGTCTCTGCTCACCAAGACTGCGTGTTTATAAGTACACTAATAATAGTGATGTCTAAAATACTAAAATTGAACGTAAATGTAATTCATTCTCCGTGTCACGCTGTTCTTCTGCAATCATTCTAATATGTTGATTTTCTGCTCAAGAAACATTTCTGATCAAATAAAAATAAAAATTGAGAGACTGTCATTAGTTCCGGTTTGCAGCAGTACCTTTTTCTCTTTGCTTGCTTCTGCAATTGATACGGCGTCATGGTTTTTGTGTTCCTCCACCAAACATAACATACAGATACATCTCTGATCGGTGCGGCAGTAGATCTCCAGCAGTTTATCATGTCGAGGGCACATCATCTCTCGCAGTCGTCCGGTGGCGTCCATCAGATTGTGTCTATTACCTCTGAAGAGATTCTCATGTTGTTCAAGGTGATTTTGGCAGTAAGAGCTTCGACACTCCAGACAGGATTTGACTGCTTTCTGTTTAATTCCAGTGCAGGAGTCACACTGAACATCTCCAGATCCTGTGTGATGAACTGCAGGAGCAGCAGGAACAGGACCAGATTGGAGTCTCATCGTCTTCAGCTTCTCCACCATCTCAGCAAACACCACGTTTTTACCTAAAACTGGTCTTGGTGTGAAGGTTTTTCTGCACTGAGGACAGCTGTAGAGTGTCTTCCAATCCTCCTGGTCCCAGCAGTCTGTGATGCATCTCATACAGTAACTGTGTCCGCAGGGAATCGTCACTGGATCCTTCAGCAGATCCAGACACACTGGACACGTGAACTGATCCTCAGCCCATGAGATACTGGCTTCTGCCATTTTCGCTGTATATCAACACAGACAGAGAGAGTATGTTTATGCGTGGTTTGGTGGTCCATTCATTTGTCCACCATTCACTCATTTCATTAAAATTACATTTTACTAAAATTTTTACTTATTCATCCAGAAAGTTGTCCATCGTGTTGACTTGAAATCACCTGAATCACGTAAATTCAGCATATTAAGCATTTGCCTAATGGCCTAACGGGATTTCGAGCCAAAAAAAGCAGCTTCAGGCTTCAGAAACGTAACCGTAAGTGAGTAATGTTCCTAAATTACTGCATATTAATAGCCTACTGTTAAACAAATGAAAACATTAAACAAGTTTTTAATCTCAGAATTCTAGCTACTTATTGACAAATAATGTCTCATGCACAAACATTTAAATTTAATTAATCTCTTTCTGTATGAAGTGTTAAGATAAGATCCCTAAAGTTGCAAAGACCCTAAAGTTTTAAAGAGCCCCCTCTATTTTTCACAGAGTGGTTTATTTTCAGTCTCGGCCCAAATGTTTCCGCAAAGAAAGAAGGCGGGGCTGTTATTCTCACTGTAGTCTTGTTGCAGTCGCCATTTTTCTGGAGATGCTGTGTTTCTTTGAAAAGTGAAACTACTGTGCCTGTGCTTCCAAAAGAGGATATATATTATATTTACAACACTGTTCCAGAACAGTTCAACACAAATATTAGAGTGTGTTTAGCACATTTTCTTTAAAGGATTATTTCCTGAACCTGGGAGGAGAGTAAGTGGGGCAATTCCAACTTTTCAAAGGCTTATGATAATTAAAGAAACAGATTTCAAACAAGAAAGAATATATAAAAATATAGGCTAAAGGCGCACCTTAATTAACATGATAATTAATCGATGGCTGACTTTTCTATTTGTTGACATGACATGGTTAGATTGATATGGTAAATATACGCTGGGTGTCCATATTAGAGAGAACTGTTTGGAAATAAACCATCGTATTTAAACACGATATTAATCATATCATATAATACATTATCATTTGTTGCGATTACTGAAAATATATTGTCGGTTATTATTGGATTGAAATCATTCAGGATCTCTATTATTTTGTTTCTGCATTTTAACAAAAAAAGTTTATATTAATAATCATTTTTCAAAATAAGCAAAAAATAGTACAAACTTCCACCTCATACATTTCTATTTAAACTAAATAAACAACTTTTTCACACAAAATCTCTTGCTCATTTAATGTTCAATATAAATGTATATATTAATTTCTGCAATTGTACATTTTAGAAGCAGTGAATAGCTCATTTATTTCTTTAGGTGTGCCTTTAGCTCATTTGTACCTTTTTCAAAACCAAACGCTATGGTTGCTACAACAAAACCTATGCTAAATATCGTTGCACAAACAGCGCATGCGCGAAGTTAAAACACAGCTGTGACGAAAAATAGCACGCGGCATAACGTCACGCAGTCAAACGAAAACAATCCAGAGTTAAGAACAAGTTACTTCAATTCTATTCAGATGAACAAATTCGAGTTTCCTGTTTGCTTCCGCTTTTATTCAGTCAGCCAGAGCCTAATTAAACATACCTTCAAAAAGATACGCCGAAAACCCGTACAGGCTTGAACCAACCAATAAAAGCGCGGTTATCTTTGGGTGACCACGTGATTCCTGCCGGACTCTGAACTCCCGCGTAACTTTACCTGAGGAAGATCACCACAGCTCCGCGACTTTTGGGCGTTTTCTTCGGTTTAACGGAGGACAAAATGGTCCTGAAAGGCGTTTGCGACGTTGCCGATGTCCTTGTTGGTCTCGATTATAAAAAGGTTAAAGTCTTTTAGCGCGTTCTTCGGTCCGCAGAGAAACACAAGGCAGATGTGTTTGTTTATCGATTGCGTTAGATATAATCCGCGTTTGCGCAGTTCTTCAGCTTCGAGCAGGGTGGAGCAAAGTTTTGCCTTTCATCACACATATAAAACGAGCATGTTGCAATTTTTCACTTGAAAACATATGACAGTGCATGTGGCGTTCACCACCACGCCGTCTTCATGCACAAACCATTAAACACTGAGCCAGACAGCACTTCGTTTTAGCGGCACATCATTTTAATTAAGCGTTTGAAAGTGAATCACAGCACCCAGGTATATTCTGATTCTGATCATGTTTATATTGTATATGGATTGTCAGTGTTATATGTGCTGCATGTTCTCTGATTGCACGTTTCTGTTTGTGCTTGAGCATAGAAAAAGGTTCGTAGGCTATATTGGCGAAAATGAACTGAGCTGAATGTTTGCATGAGCAGTAAAGAAAAGGCACAAGATTCTAGTTTAATCGCAATGACAGAAGTGAGAGTATACTGAAGGTAGAAAAAACGAATAATTTGTTGTTACAGAGTGTTTGAAACCTCTGCTTACATTTAGTACCATATGTAGTGAACTGAAAACAGTCTGAATGCATTATTTCATACAAAGTCGGACATGTGTCTTTCTGATTTGAATGAATGAAACCATTTTATCCCTTGAAGCAGAATTTCATATGTTATGCTGCATTGTACAACTATTTTGATCATTTATTACTAAAATAAAAAGTGCAATGATTTCTGTATTTCACATGAACGCTCAGCAGATTATATTATTCAAACAGTGTATAGCCTAGCATTTTAAAGCAATTCTTGGCTTTCGGCCCCACACCTCCTGAAATCATAACGAAAGCAATAGTTCACCAAAAAATCCCTGGTAATTTACTCGCCTCCAAGCCGTCCTATGTGTATATGACTTCATTCTTTTAGACGAACACAGTTTTTAAAAAAAATGATCCTGGCATAGTGGTCATTATTTTGAAGCTCCATAAATCCTATATATAGCCATCGTAAAACTAATCTATACGTCTCTGGGGGGGTTAACATATGTCTTCTAAAGCAGATAGATGGGTTTTGTAACAAAAATTTGTTCTTATAGTGAAATCCCCTGAAACTGAAACTCTATCTTCGTTCATCTAGTATCCGGTGAGCTTATGTTACGAATGCAGAAGCAGGAACTCAACTCTCAAGAACGTGCATACGGCCATTGTTGTCGGATGTCACTGGTTTGAGTTATAATTTTAAAAATACAAGTATTTTTGTTACAAACACCCATTGTTTTTTTTTGTAAAAGAAGACATGATTTGAGAAGTTGTGTTACCTGCCCGAAGACATATAGGTTAGTTTAAGACAGATATATCTGATTTGTGGAGCTTCAAAATCATAGAAATTATTCTTTCCATTGCTGCGACATTTCCCAGAGACACCTTCACGAAGCGTACATCCTACATCCAAAAGTGTTTATTACATTAGAAATATGGATATTTATCTTACAAAAATTCATTTGATTAGCTAGAGGAGGCCTTTATGCATGTCCTGATTTAGTTCAATGTGTACCTAGGGCAACATATTTTGTCTTGACCCTGGAACAACATTTTAATCCAAAAATTCTTGACCATATCTCTACACCAAACCTAACTTTACCCATGAGTAAACCTTTTTAATGATAGATGAATGCCGGTGATGTACAAACAGCAAAAGACGGCCAGAGAAAGACGGCCAACAAAAACTACAGTAGGGAAACCTGTTGAAACACACAGACCAGTGTTTAAGAAGTTCCTCTTCAGGAACTCGAGCTGTGTCACAAACGCTTTGGGAACGCCTTCAGCGTGAGCCGTTCTGAACCACGTGTGAAATCTGTCCAATGGAGGGGAGTGACGTCATGGACGAGATGACGTCACCGACCAGGAAGTATAAAGTCACGCTCTGCGAAGCCCGCGCCAGCCTTCTGCTGTTCAGTAAGCGCTCTTTGTGAATTGTCTGTCTATTTATCGTTTGTCTGTCCAGTTTAAATATATTGTTTCAACTGTTAGACATGGCTACCGCTGTGAACACTCCGCTCCCGGAGGGCTCTTTTTGAGGAGGGAGCCTTCACCAGCGTTCCCAGGGGTTTGGGACCCGCTGCCGCCGAGGCGGAGCGGCGAACGCATCTCTGGGGATCGCAACTCGATCTGGCAGAGGAGATGGAGACGGGCTCGTCCTTTTCTCCGTTGGAATCCGCCAGATTGGGCGCTCGATCCCATGTATCCGAAGCCCGAACTTCGGCTTCTTCGGCCACGTGGGAGACGTCCACCCGTGCTCGCTCTTCCTCCGAGGAGGTCGATGTTGACGCGGTGGACGACGCGCCACTGCACACGCCCCAGTATGAGGAGCTTTTAGAGGTGGTAACTCGTGCGGTAGCTAAG
Source organism: Puntigrus tetrazona (assembly GCF_018831695.1). Lineage (NCBI taxonomy): Eukaryota > Metazoa > Chordata > Actinopteri > Cypriniformes > Cyprinidae > Puntigrus > Puntigrus tetrazona. Next base: position 2,044,148 of record NC_056701.1, read on the forward strand.
TTAAACATCGGCCCGCCGAGCAATACGCTGAGCCTCAGAGATCTAGATTAGATGAAAGGTTTTTGAGAGCAAAGCAGCCACCTCTAAAACGGAGCCTTCCGTTTTTCCCAGGCCTCCACAGTGAGCTGGCGTACTCTGCTCGTGTTTTCTCCCCCACTGCTGTTGATCTTTTTGGCAATGTGGCGGGAGTCACAGAGTACGGCTACAAGGCGATGCCCCGGGTGGAACAGTCTCTTGCCACCTATCTGTCCCCCGGTGCGGCGTCTTCTTTGAAGGCTCCGACCTTACCATCAAAGCAACTTAGAAGAACATCGGCTTTGGTGGCTAAGGGGTATGCGGCAGCGGGTCTGGCTGGGTCTTGCCTGCACACTATGGCGGTGTTGCAGGCATATCAAAGAGGTCGACGAGGGAGAGGGGGTCAAGTCCGATGATATTGCAGAACTGCGTCGGACCGCTGACCTCTGCCTCCGTGCCACAAAGGAGACCGCTCGTGCTGTGGGACGGTCTATGGCATCCCTTGTGGCCGTGGAGAGGCATCTCTGGCTGACCCTGTCCGTCATGAAAGAGAGGGGCAGGGTCTGCCTATTGGACGCCCCCCTGCAGCCTTCTGGCCTGTTCGGCGACTCTGTGAACGAGGTCATCGACAGGTACCGGGAGGCTCGTAAACAGGCGGCGGCGTTCAAAATTATCCTCCCACGTCGATCTCAGGGGGCATTGGGACGAGAGATGCCCTCACCGTGTGCCGGCTCCTCATACAGGCGAAGGCAGAAACAGAGCGTCACCTCTCGTTCCCCCCTAAGAAACAGCAGGGGGCGAAGCGGTGCTCTGGGCCAGAGCACGGAGCCTTCCAGCACCTGTCCCCAGCCGGATTCACCCGAGGGTGCGTCACAGCCGGGTAGCGCGTCACCCATGCGGGGGTCCCGTTTACAGCTAGCCCGGTGTCTGCCTGCTGGTCCGCCGCTTCAGGCCACCGAGTTACCTGTATCTCGCACTCCAGAGGTCAGCCTCGAGGGTCACCCTGATTCCCTTAGTAGATTATTTAGCAGCGTGGAAACTTCTGCCAAATGTATCTCAATGGGTCATGCAAATGTTAGAGAAAGGCTATCGAATTCAGTTCAGATTTTCCAACCACCGACATTCAGGCTGGATCTATTCTCTCAGGTGAACATGAAGTGAACATGATCATCTGTGTTCAGTTCAGTCTCTTTCAACCTCAGATCATCAAGCTCCGGGTTCAGTTCGTTCCAGTAGTGACACACCAAGCCGACTTCAAAAAACTTATTAGTGTTAATATACATAATCATATATAATCACATAACATACAGTATGTGTGCTTGCATATACTTACAGCGTACTTACCTGAGAAAACATTAGGTAGAGTTAGGTTTAGAGCTGGATTCAGGGTTAGTACCTAGTTTTTACCTAGTTATGGTAATTACTTTAATAATTACAGAATTTGTACATGATGAACAGGACTATAAAATAAAGTGCTACCAAAAAGTTTATTTAACTCATTTATTTCATTGTACCGCAACTTTTTGTTGGTGGACCCGCTGCATTTTTTTTTTAGGATTTCAATTAAACACAGTCAGAAAGAAGCACAAAAGTGTGTCTGGGGGAGTGGTCACCAATTAGTCTGGGTACGAAAAAATAATGAATAGTATAATTTTTGTTTTGATAAAAACTGAAAACGAACCTGAACGCCATACAAGGGTTATGCGTGATAATAATTCTGCTGTAAATCAATTACCTGCATTCTTGAATGTGTCTGACAATTAACTTTCTGCGCCTTAAAAATGATAAAACACAAGTTGTTTTGTTCGGATCAAATGGCATAATTGACTCGAGCACAATCAAGTTCTGTTTAATTCCAGTGCAGGAGTCACACTGAACATCTCCAGATCCTGTGTGATGAACTGCAGGAGCAGCAGGAACAGGACCAGATTGGAGTCTCATCGTCTTCAGCTTCTCCACCATCTCAGCAAACACCACGTTTTTACCTAAAACTGGTCTTGGTGTGAAGGTTTTTCTGCACTGAGGACAGCTGTAGAGTGTCTTCCAATCCTCCTGATCCCAGCAGTCTGTGATGCATCTCATACAGTAACTGTGTCCGCAGGGAATCGTCACTGGATCCTTCAGCAGATCCAGACACACTGGACACGTGAACTGATCCTCAGCCCATGAGATCCTGGCTTCTACCATTTTCACTGTATATCAACACAGACCGAGAGATTATACGCACTCGAGCTCAACAGTTGATTACCTCTTTCTGTCATTTGGAGAGCTTATATTTTCTCCTGATGACATGCTGTTTTTTTCTGGGAGTGAGTGATTACTGTAACTTGTTCATTTAGTGTATTCAATGTGCAATAGTTTCGATCTCGCTCCAAACACACATACAGTACCATGCATTATTCAAATAATCCTAAATTCAAACAATTTAATGAGGGTTAAAGTTTCAAGTTTCAAGTTTATTTGTATAGCGCTTTTTACAATGGCTATTGTTCCAAAGCAGCTTCACAAAAGCAAATTATTACATAACAAAAGCAAATCATTCCACAGACAAAAGCAAATCACTACACAGCAGGATCGGAAGACAGCAGGATGAATTACAATGCAGAAAGTCCAAGATAGAATTAGTCCAGACGGAAGGAGAAAGTTTTCCTTGACGTCATTTAGGAAGGTCATCTCCTCACTGGGTCCAAGAGGCTCTCACTAGATGCCTCGGGATGTGAATCGCGAGGTGGAGAGATAATTAGCGAGTGGCCATTCATACTAGAATCACGATGTACTGTAGCATAGGTTTATGTGAATCTTTATAGTATGCTTTGCTAAAAAGATATGTCTTTAGCCTAGACTTAAACTGAGAGAGTGTGTCTGATCCCCTAACATTTGCAGGAAGGTTATTCCAGAGTTTGGGTGCCAAATGTGAAAACTATGACCACTGGTGTTTAGTAGACTTTGCTATACGAGGAACTACCAGGAGTCCTGAGTTCTGAGATCTTAAAGAGCGTGACGGGTTGTAGCTTGACAGAAGGCTGGCCAGATAAATGGGGCTAAACCATTTAGACCCTTGTAGGTCAGTAACAGTACTTTATAATCAATGAAATGAACAGGCAGCCAGTGCAGGAGGATAAAACTGGGGTTATATGATCATATTTCCTTGTCCTGGTAAGAACTCGAACGGCTGTAAAGAAGCTAAAGGAACTGCGACAACTGAGTTTAACATCAATGAGAGAGACCACGCAGTGGTTATAGGGTTATAGACTAATATGATACCTAAGTCCGGTCCAAACTCGTCCGATGCATTTACTATAATTAAAATCTTCAAAGCGGTATGCAAATACAAAAGTTGAGTAACAAATCGCATTTATTTTAGCATGCTATCGTTAATGCATTTCCACAAGTCAACAAAAACAGGCTCTTTGTGGACAAATAACCAGCTAATTTAAAAAATATTTTTTTTTAGAATATGTAGTAACCTTATTTTATTTATTTAGCATTGGTAGTCTTAAAAGCACTGACTTTTTAAAACTAAACTGAGTTTATGTTTAGAAAACGTGGCTGGATGAGATCTAAAAAAAAGAAACTATACTCTTTTAATGTTTAATGTTTTAACATGAATTAATGTTCTACCAACCTACTAATGGTTTTTCACTCTTTATTTGACTTTCCCTTTTCATTTGCTTATTCCACGTATTTTATATTAAGCACGTTTCTTTCCCCTATGGTGTCCTCTTATATTTTCTTATATAATTCTGTTAGATGCAAATGGATACTAAATCAGACAAAAAAAGAAAATCTCTGATATTCTAAATATATTCAAAATGATGATCTAAAGTGAACGTTGAATGTTGTATTTGTTTGCATATTCAATTGAAAATGCTTATTTTGCTAACATTTTTAGAAACTAAAAACATCTCACTTTATTGGAAACTTGGAGACGACTGAGTTTTGGATGCATTTGTAAGTAAATGAAATTCTTGCCTGTTTTCTGCTGTAATGTGTCTCCTCGCCGCTGGGTGGCGCCCGAGTTCACGGGTTTTTCTTCGACCCTCTGTGCTGTGTTTCCTGTCTTTTAGGCCAGGGGGCGCCGCTCTGACGGACGGGGCCCATATTAAGACACACGGGATGGATTGTCCATATTAAGACAAAGACCATATTAAGACAATGGCGAGACTCGGTTCAACACTGTGTACATTCTGTCGCAACTTGTTTGCTGAGAGACATAATGTCCTAAATGACCCTGACACTGAGGTTTACACAACGAACAAACATGACTCCGCGGGTTTAAAACGAACAATTCGGGAAAGATTAATTTCACAGGGACACATGCATGGATCCCGAAAACCTAAAAAGTGAAAGTGGAAATGAGCTGCAATAATTAGGACAGTGTGTGTGTGTGTGTGTGTGTGTGTGTGTGCGTGTGTGTTATCAATGAGGTCGTTCTTGTACAGGTTAAAGTATGAAACGGTGATTTGATGTCTCGCTGATAAATAAGGACAGAACACGACGGTCACGTCCTTCTTTTTTTTTTTACTGGGTTAAAATATCATCGTGTTCTCTCTATAAATCTCCAGAAAACCAAAACAGCTAAAAAGAATTGGCTGGTAAAGAGTCTTATCTAGACAACGAGATGCCTACAGTTTCCTCAACAATGCCGCTTTCGTTACTACAGCAAAACTGTCGTATAATTCTAATTATTTTTAGTTGTTTTGGTTTTCTGGAGATTTTCAACGACATTTTAACCCAGTAAACGAATGACTTGATGATCGTGTTCAATATATATTTATCAGCAAACATCAAATCACCAATTTATACTTTAACCTCATACAAATAAACTTCTATACCCTTTACATAATTCAAATGATAGAGATTCAGAATTTTATCTACTCTTTCTTTTTTACGATAACAATAAACGATAATACACGATAAACAATGTTACATCAGAAAAACACTAAACATTGAAGAATGTAAAGGTCGTCACTCTTTAAGTGTGTTGCTTAAATGCTTAAATTAAATAAAGAAATAAACAACATTTAACCTGCAACTCAAACATATCCCTGTGGAAAAAAAGAGAGGTAAAAGTAGCCCCCAAAGTAGCGCATTGGTTATATCCCACATCTCAAAACTCAAAGTACAGCCAGTGTCAGAATGATTATAAACAGCAAAAAACTTCATAAAAGTGGCCCTCCTCCGGGTCACCGGATGCCCGTTTTCCACAAGCTGATATGATTCTTAATGAAAAAACACTTTGATTAAAATTAGCGTAAAACACCCTCATCCTGACAAAAAAAACCTCTTTTTTGCACGCTGCTTTAAATGCTAATGAGCTCTGATGACTCCGCCCCTCTTTCGCGGGGTGACGAGCGAACAATTCTGTTTGCTTTAGCCGTAATTAGCCACAAACTAGCACTCTATACTCTATAACTTGCCTGTACTCACTTCTTCTGAAGGTAACGCTGGATAATGAACGATTTGTGTGACAAGTTTAGGTGGATCGGAAGAAACGGTCCTTTCACAAACAAAACGAGTCCTCCGCGTCTTCAGTGGAAGAGAGAAAACGATGACCGCTTTTTACTACATCCAACATCAAAACACCTCAAAACACCTCAGTCGCTTAGGAGATACGCTTTTCCACAGCAGAACATGGGTTTAATGGTTATAAGGGGAATTGTATTCGGTTTTAATTGAAGCTATGATGGTGTCTGCTGGTACGTGATGGATTCTTTTGGTGGGAAGTTAAATCCTGTTGGAAAAATGGACAAGCACACTATAAAATGGATTTTTAATGGTTCATAATGATAGTCTAATTAGAATGTCTATTGTTTTTTTTTAGTAGACTGTTGATGGCTTACTCGGAGTCGCTGAAGCACAACAATAAAGTGGGCGTGGCTTGTGTCTTTGTGACATCACACAGCAGAAGCTGAGAGAGGGTTGATCATTTTAGAAGATTATAGGGTTTATATAATTCTAGGGTGGTTGAATACAC